>NC_092580.1:35437500-35455000 GCF_037975245.1 Apostichopus japonicus
TACCCCTGCACCCCTTCGACAAATTGGCGTCATTTTGGTAAAAATTTGAGGGGGGTGAATTTTTGGAGTGGGGGAACCCACCCCCAGTGCAAAACTTGGGGGGGCATCTTCAAACTTTTTTTACCCTTCCGTTACATCCTATTGATGACGTCATAAAAATTTCAGCTCATTTGCATATTCGGTTAATTAATTAAAATTCATTAACCGATCTGCCTAACACTAAATTACTCTATATACGGGAAAATACCTACTTTTATACTTTGGAGCGTTACCATGGTTACTGGGTCAGTCCGATTTCCCCCATCTTTTCAGGGTACCACCGCTAGGGTGTCACCTGTCCGAAATAGGATGAAACTTGTAGGTGCGTCTCTTTCCCGGGGTGGTAGGGGGGTAATTTTGAAAAAAAGTCTAAAACGGTCATAATAATTAGTATTACTACGTACGGGAAAATCCCGACCCTTCTACTTTGGAGCGTTACCATGGTTACTGTGGTGGTCCGATTACGGCCATCCTTTCAGGGTACCACCGCTAGGGTGTCCCCTTTCCAAAATAGGATTAAACTTGTAGGTGCTTCTCATTCCTGGGTGATAGGGGGTCATTTTGAAACAAAATCTGAAAAGGCATAATAATTTGCTATATACGTTTTTGAAAATCCCGACCCTTCTACTTTGGAGCGTTACCATGGTTACTGTGGTGGTCCGACTACGGCCATCTTTTCGGGGTACCACCGCTAGGGTGTCCCCTTGCCGAAATAGGATGAAACTTGTAGGTGCGCGTCTCTTCTCCGGGGTGGTGGGGGGTCATTTTGGAAAAAAATCCGAAGAGGTCATAATAATTAGTGTTACTTAGTGTTACTATGTACGGGAAAATCCCGTCCCTTCTACTCTTGAGCGTTACCATGGTTACTGGGGTGATCCGATTACGGCCCTCTTTTGAGGGTACCACCGCTAGGGTGTCCCCTTTCCAAAATTAGAATAAAACTTTTAGGTTTGTCACTTCTCCGGGGTGGTAGGGGGTCATTTTGAGGAAAAGTACAAACAGTCAGCAAAAAACTCTCGGTAGCGTGCGCCATGGGACGCCCGGAAGGTATTAAATTCCCCCACCACTCCCCACGCCTACGAACCGCCAAAATAATCTCAGATTCATCATCAGCACCCCAAGAAGCACCAGAACAGGTGTATTTCGTTCTTTTTTGGAGACACCCACTTGGGGTCGTGCCCCCCTCCCAATGGTTTTTAGCCCCCCATGCCCCCACACAACACCCACTTCCAAAATTAACTTCAGATTCGTGATCAGCGTGTCGAGAACAATCAGAAAAGATACACACTGCCCGTCTTTGCGACAAAAATTATTTTCACCCAAAAAAACCATAAGGGGTACCCCTTACGGTTTTTACCGAAATTGCCCCAAAATGGATTTGGTCAAAATGACGTCACAGGGGGTAATCGATGCCCAGGAGTCCAAATCTGCAACTCCCAGGTCCATACCTGCTTCCGTTCGGGAGATATAGGGTCCCAGAGGACCCGATAGAAATACGTGTTCTTCATACGTGCAAAAGTTGGAAAACCCCCTCTTGTCAACCCCCCCTCCTGTCCTCTCTGAAGTACCCATCGAAATGAAATTTTGACGTGTAGTAGAAGACACCCTCGTCATTGTCATACATCAATTTCGTGTAATTATATGACCGGAAAAGGCTCTTTGTATATATGATTTCTATCTGCGCCAAAAATCGGTGTTTTTGTCTTGAAAAGTTAAAAAAAATACCTATTTTCGGTACCCCTTCCTTTCCACCGAGGGTATGTGACGGGGCTGAATTTTGGTTATGTGGGAGAAGAGAGTCGTAGCTACGTGTAGACAACTCATACGGTAGCATTAATTTTCGGGAAGGGGGTATAGTCTATACGTTTTTGAGGTCCCCCCCAAAGTAGGTGTTTTTCACCGGTAGTAGTTATAAACGTTTTTTCGAAATCCCGACATTTATACTTTTGAGCGTTACCATGGTTATGGGAATCAGTCCGATTTCCCCCATATTTTCAGGTTATCACCGCTAGGGTTTCCCCTTTCCAAAATAAAATAAACTTGTAGGTGCGTCCCTCCTCCGGGGTGGTGGGGGGGTCATTTTGGAAAAAATCCGAAAAAGTCAAAATAATCAGTGTTACTATGTACGGGAAAATCACGACCCTTCTACTTTCGAGCGTTACCATGGTTACTGGGGTGGTCCGATTTTGACCATCTTTTTGGGGTACCACCGCTAGGGTGTCCCCTTCCCACATTTGCATAAAACTTGTGAGTGGGTCTCTTCTCCGGGTGATAGGGGGGTCAGTTTGGAAAAAATCCGAATAGGTCATAATAATTAGTGTTACTATGTACGGGAAAATCCCGACTCTTCTACTCTGGAGCGTTACCATGGTTACTGGGGTGGTCCGATTACGGCCATCTTTTCGGGGTACCACCGCTAGGGTGTCCCCTTTCTAAAATAGGATGAAACCTGTAGGTGGGTCTCTTCTCCGGGGTGGTAGGGGGGTCAGTTTGAAAAAAGTCCGAAAAAGTCATAATAATTAGTGTTACTATGTACGGGAAAATCACGACCCTTCTACTTTGGAGCGTTACCATGGTTACTGGAGTGGTCCGATTACGGCCATCTTTTAAGGGTACCACCGCTAGGGTGTCCCCTTTCCAAAATTAGAATAAAACTTTTAGGTTTGTCACTTCTCCGGGGTGGTAGGGGGGTCAGTTTGAGGAAAAGTACAAACAGTCAGCAAAAAACTCTCGGTAGCGTGCGCCATGGGACGCCCGGAAGGTATTAAATTCCCCCACCACTCCCCACGCCTACGAACCGCCAAAATAATCTCAGATTCATCATCAGCACCTCAAGAAGCACCAGAACAGGTGTATTTCGTTCTTTTTTGGAGACACCCACTTGGGGTGGTGCCCCCCTCCCAATGGTTTTTGGCCCCCCATGCCCCCACACAACACCCAATTCCAAAATTAACTTCAGATTCGTGATCAGCGTGTCGAGAACAATCAGAAAAGATACACACTGCCCGTCTTTGCGACAAAAATTATTTTCACCCAAAAAAACCATAAGGGGTACCCCTTACGGTTTTTACCGAAATTGCCCCAAAATGGATTTGGTCAAAATGACGTCACAGGGGGTAATCGATGCCCAGGAGTCCAAATCTGCAACTCCCAGGTCCATACCTGCTTCCGTTCGGGAGATATAGGGTCCCAGAGGACCCGATAGAAATACGTGTTCTTCATACGTGCAAAAGTTGGAAAACCCCCTCTTTTCAACCCCCCCTCCTGTCCTCATTGAAGTACCCATTGAAATGAAATTTTGACGTGTAGTAGAAGACACCCTCGTCTTTGTCATACGTCAATTTCGTGTAATTATCTGACCGGAAAAGGCTCTTTGTCTATATGATTTCTACTTGCGCCAAAAATAGGTGTTTTTGTCTTGAAAAGTTAAAAAAGTACCTCTTTTCGGTACCCCTTCCTTTCCACCGAGGGTATGTGACGGGGCTGAATTTTGGTTATGTGGGAGAAGAGAGTCGTAGCTACGTGTAGACAACTCATACGGTAGCATTAATTTTCGGGAAGGGGGTATAGTCTATACGTTTTTGAGGTTCCCCCCAAAGTAGGTGTTTTTCACCGGTAGTAGTTATAAACGTTTTTTCGAAATCCCGACATTTATACTTTTGAGCGTTACCATGGTTATGGGAATCAGTCCGATTTCCCCCATATTTTCAGGTTATCACCGCTAGGGTTTCCCCTTTCCAAAATAAAATAAACTTGTAGGTGCGTCCCTCCTCCGGGGTGGTGGGGGGGTCATTTTGGAAAAAATCCGAAAAAGTCAAAATAATCAGTGTTACTATGTACGGGAAAATCACGACCCTTCTACTTTCGAGCGTTACCATGGTTACTGGGGTGGTCCGATTACGGCCATCTTTTCGGGGTACCACCGCTAGGGTGTCCCCTTTCTAAAATAGGATGAAACCTGTAGGTGGGTCTCTTCTCCGGGGTGGTAGGGGGGTCAGTTTGAAAAAAATCCGAAAAAGTCATAATAATTAGTGTTACTATGTACGGGAAAATCACGACCCTTCTACTTTGGAGCGTTACCATGGTTACTGGAGTGGTCCGATTACGGCCATCTTTTAAGGGTACCACCGCTAGGGTGTCCCCTTTCCAAAATAAAATAAACTTGTATGTGCGTCCCTCCTCCGGAGTGGTGGGGGGGTCATTTTGGAAAAAATCCGAAAAAGTCAAAATAAACAGTGTTACTATGTACGGGAAAATCACGACCCTTCTACTTTGGAGCGTTACCATGGTTACTGGAGTGGTCCGATTACGGCCATCTTTTAAGGGTACCACCGCTAGGGTGTCCCCTTTCCAAAATTAGAATAAAACTTTTAGGTTTGTCACTTCTCCGGGGTGGTAGGGGGTCATTTTGAGGAAAAGTACAAACAGTCAGCAAAAAACTCTCGGTAGCGTGCGCCATGGGACGCCCGGAAGGTATTAAATTCCCCCACCACTCCCCACGCCTACGAACCGCCAAAATAATCTCAGATTCATCATCAGCACCCCAAGAAGCACCAGAACAGGTGTATTTCGTTCTTTTTTGGAGACACCCACTTGGGGTCGTGCCCCCCTCCCAATGGTTTTTGGCCCCCCATGCCCCCACACAACACCCACTTCCAAAATTAACTTCAGATTCGTGATCAGCGTGTCGAGAACAATCAGAAAAGATACACACTGCCCGTCTTTGCGACAAAAATTATTTTCACCCAAAAAAACCATAAGGGGTACCCCTTACGGTTTTTACCGAAATTGCCCCAAAATGGATTTGGTCAAAATGACGTCACAGGGGGTAATCGATGCCCAGGAGTCCAAATCTGCAACTCCCAGGTCCATACCTGCTTCCGTTCGGGAGATATAGGGTCCCAGAGGACCCGATAGAAATACGTGTTCTTCATACGTGCAAAAGTTGGAAAACCCCCTCTTGTCAACCCCCCCTCCTGTCCTCTCTGAAGTACCCATCGAAATGAAATTTTGACGTGTAGTAGAAGACACCCTCGTCATTGTCATACATCAATTTCGTGTAATTATCTGACCGGAAAAGGCTCTTTGTCTATATGATTTCTACTTGCCCCCAAAATCGGTGTTTTTGTCTTGAAAAGTTAAAAAAGTACCTCTTTTCGGTACCCCTTCCTTTCCACCGAGGGTATGTGACGGAGCTGAATTTTGGCTATGTGGGAGACAAGAGTCGTAGCTACGTGTAGACAACTCATACGGTAGCATTAATTTTCGGGAAGGGGGTATAGTCTATACGTTTTTGAGGTTCTCCCCCAAAGTAGGTGTTTTTCACCGGTAGTAGTTATAAACGTTTTTTCGAAATCCCGACATTTATACTTTTGAGCGTTACCATGGTTATGGGAATCAGTCCGATTTCCCCCATATTTTCAGGTTATCACCGCTAGGGTTTCCCCTTTCCAAAATAAAATAAACTTGTAGGTGCGTCCCTCCTCCGGGGTGGTGGGGGGGGGGTCATTTTGGAAAAAATCCGAAAAAGTCAAAATAATCAGTGTTACTATGTACGGGAAAATCACGACCCTTCTACTTTCGAGCGTTACCATGGTTACTGGGGTGGTCCGATTACGGCCATCTTTTCGGGGTACCACCGCTAGGGTGTCCCCTTTCTAAAATAGGATGAAACCTGTAGGTGGGTCTCTTCTCCGGGGTGGTAGGGGGGTCAGTTTGAAAAAAGTCCGAAAAAGTCATAATAATTAGTGTTACTATGTACGGGAAAATCACGACCCTTCTACTTTGGAGCGTTACCATGGTTACTGGAGTGGTCCGATTACGGCCATCTTTTAAGGGTACCACCGCTAGGGTGTCCCCTTTCCAAAATTAGAATAAAACTTTTAGGTTTGTCACTTCTCCGGGGTGGTAGGGGGGTCATTTTGAGGAAAAGTACAAACAGTCAGCAAAAAACTCTCGGTAGCGTGCGCCATGGGACGCCCGGAAGGTATTAAATTCCCCCACCACTCCCCACGCCTACGAACCGCCAAAATAATCTCAGATTCATCATCAGCACCCCAAGAAGCACCAGAACAGGTGTATTTCGTTCTTTTTTGGAGACACCCACTTGGGGTCGTGCCCCCCTCCCAATGGTTTTTGGCCCCCCATGCCCCCACACAACGCCTAATTCCAAAATTAACTTCAAAATCGTGTTCAGCGTGTCGAGAACAACCAGAAAAGATACACACTGCCCGTCTTTGCGACAAAAATTATTTTCACCCAAAAAAACCATAAGGGGTACCCCTTACGGTTTTTACCGAAATTGCCCCAAAATGGATTTGATCAAAATGACGTCACAGGGGGTAATCGATGCCCAGGAGTCCAAATCTGCAACTCCCAGGTCCATACCTGCTTCCGTTCGGGAGATATAGGGTCCCAGAGGACCCGATAGAAATACGTGTTCTTCATACGTGCAAAAGTTGGAAAACCCCCTCTTGTCAACCCCCCCTCCTGTCCTCTCTGAAGTACCCATCGAAATGAAATTTTGACGTGTAGTAGAAGACACCCTCGTCATTGTCATACATCAATTTCGTGTAATTATATGACCGGAAAAGGCTCTTTGTATATATGATTTCTATCTGCGCCAAAAATAGGTGTTTTTGTCTTGAAAAGTTAAAAAAAATACCTATTTTCGGTACCCCTTCCTTTCCACCGAGGGTATGTGACGGGGCTGAATTTTGGTTATGTGGGAGAAGAGAGTCGTAGCTACGTGTAGACAACTCATACGGTAGCATTAATTTTCGGGAAGGGGGTATAGTCTATACGTTTTTGAGGTCCCCCCCCAAAGTAGGTGTTTTTCACCGGTAGTAGTTGTAAACGTTTTTTCGAAATCCCGACATTTATACTTTTGAGCGTTACCATGGTTATGGGAATCAGTCCGATTTCCCCCATATTTTCAGGTTATCACCGCTAGGGTTTCCCCTTTCCAAAATAAAATAAACTTGTAGGTGCGTCCCTCCTCCGGGGTGGTGGGGGGGTCATTTTGGAAAAAATCCGAAAAAGTCAAAATAATCAGTGTTATACTATGTACGGGAAAATCACGACCCTTCTACTTTCGAGCGTTACCATGGTTACTGGGGTGGTCCGATTTTGACCATCTTTTCGGGGTACCACCGCTAGGGTGTCCCCTTCCCACATTTGAATAAAACTTGTGAGTGGGTCTCTTCTCCGGGTGATAGGGGGGTCAGTTAGGAAAAAATCCGAATAGGTCATAATAATTAGTGTTACTATGTACGGGAAAATCCCGACCCTTCTACTCTGGAGCGTTACCATGGTTACTGGGGTGGTCCGATTACGGCCATCTTTTCGGGGTACCACCGCTAGGGTGTCCCCTTCCCACATTTGAATAAAACTTGTGAGTGGGTCTCTTCTCCGGGTGATAGGGGGGTCAGTTTGGAAAAAATCCGAATAGGTCATAATAATTAGTGTTACTATGTACGGGAAAATCCCGACTCTTCTACTCTGGAGCCTTACCATGGTTACTGGGGTGGTCCGATTACGGCCATCTTTTCGGGGTACCACCGCTAGGGTGTCCCCTTACCACATTTGAATAAAACTTGTAGGTGGGTCTCTTCTCCGGGGTGGTAGGGGGGTTAGTTTTGAAAAAATCCGAAAAAAAGTCATAATAATTAGTGTTACTATGTACTGGAAAATCCCGACCCTTCTACTTTGGAGCGTTACCATGGTTACTGGGGTGGTCCGATTACGGCCATCTACTAAGGGTACCACCGCTAGGGTGTCCCCTTTCCAAAATATGATGAAACTTGTAGGTGCGTCTCTTTTCCGGGGTGGTAGGGGGGCATTTTGAGAAAAAGTACCAACATTCAGCAAAAAAAGTCTCTGTATTGTGCGCCATGGAACGCCCGGAAGGCATTAAATTCCCCCACCACTCCCCACGTCTCCAAACCGCCAAAATAATCTCAGATTCATCATCAGCACCCCAAGAAGCACCAGAACAGGTGTATTTCGTTCGTTTATGGAGACACCCACATGGGGTGGTGCCCCCCTCCCAATGGTTTTTGGCCCCCCCAGCCCCCACACAACACCTAATTCCAAAATTAACTTCAGATTCGTGATCAGCGTGTCGAGAACAATCAGAAAAGATACACACTGCCCGTCTTTGCGACAAAAATTATTTTCACCCAAAAAAACCATAAGGGGTACCCCTTACGGTTTTTACCGAAATTGCCCCAAAATGGATTTGGTCAAAATGACGTCACAGGGGGTAATCGATGCCCAGGAGTCCAAATCTGCAACTCCCATGTCCATACCTGCTTCCGTTCGGGAGATATAGGGTCCCAGAGGACCCGATAGAAATACGTGTTCTTCATACGTGCAAAAGTCGGAAAACCCCCTCTTTCAACCCCCCCTCCTGTCCTCATTGAAGTACCCATTGAAATGAAATTTTGACGTGTAGTAGAAGACACCCTCGTCTTTGTCATACGTCACTTTCGTCTAATTATCTGACCGGAAAAGCTCTTTGTCTATATGATTTCTACTTGCGCCAAAAATAGGTGTTTTTGTCTTGAAAAGTTAAAAAAAGTACCTCTTTTCGGTACCCCTTCCTTTCCACCGAGGGTATGTGACGGGGCTGAATTTTGGCTATGTGGGAGACAAGAGTCGTAGCTACGTGTAGACAACTCATACGGTAGCATTAATTTTCGGGAAGGGGGTATAGTCTATACGTTTTTGAGGTCCCCCCAAAAATAGGTGTTTTTCACCGGTAGCAGCTATGATAACCCTGAACAAGGACGCCAGCGTCGACGTCAACATTCGAGCAGCTTTTTTAATACCTTAGGTCAAATGGAAATCAGGCAAAGTTATAATCGATGGATAGCCCTATCTGTGATCTTTAATTACCGGATGTCCCGTTTCCACCGGATGCCCGGTTTTGCTGTAGCGTGACGTCACATCGACCCACTTTTCGACTCATCTGTACCCATATCTCAAGAACGGAACATTCGATCGTTCCAAAAATAGCACTAATGGATTCGGCATGTCCGATACTATCGGGAACAATATTTTCATGTATTTCGCGCGATTTTTATTTTCTGACGTCATCCGGTGGTGGCGCTATTTTCGGCGAAAAATTCAGATTCACCCAATTTGCTCGAAATTTCAGATTTAGTTAAAACTAATAATTAGAGATTATATAAATGTCGTTTAATCTAATTCCGGTCTTTGATTATTTTTTTATACTTTTGTTAAATATTATCTTATTAATATTTTATTTTGGCCGCCATTTTGTCAAACATTGATGAAATTTTTTTAAATTCACAGAATCGATAGAACATGTCGCGACATATTTTTGCTGCTATTCAAAAGGTAATCAAATATCTAATTTTGTAATAATCGATGATAATGTGTTTTGTGACGTCACTTCCGGTCAAAATAAAAAAGGGTCAAAAGCGGAACTTATTTTGTACAGGCTCAAGTGATAAGTCTTCGGTGTGAGTTACAGGTCGATAGCTTATTCCTCCCGTCTCAGAAACGGACCCCTAGGTAAAACTTTACAGCGCCCTCATTCAGAAAGTAAACGACTTGAAACAAGTTTAAGATAATCACGTGATAGTACGCATCGAGTTACATCACGACACCAATTTGTGTCCCGAAAAACCATATCGTGTACACACAGGAGTCGAATATGCTAACCCCAAGCTAACCCTAGCCAAAGCTAGGGGTTGGGGTTAACTTTGAGTGGCAGCCATCTTGGATTGGTATGACCTTAGGTCAAAAAAAAACTTTTAGACCATTTTCGGTGGTCCGACTTATGATATCCAATAAAAACTAATAAAAAATGATGAAGTAAATTTTTGACCTCTGATTGACCTTTGACCCGATGACCTCATGGCCGAAATTTTTCAGGTGACCATTCCTTATGACCTCACAGGTCATCGTTGCAAGTTTCGTGGAAATCGGTCACTCTCACGATTTTTGACCTTTTTTTGAAGGAACGACATTTTTGACCTTTGACCCCCTATAACACATTAACCGGAAGTGACATATACTTGCCCTTTGCATATGTCAGTGCCCTATTAAGCCTTAACATCCACAAGAAATTTGGAGGTCAAAGGTCAAAGTTTACGATTTTCGACCATAACCCTAGGGGTAGTCATTTTCAAAAATGAAACAGTAAGGTACTATATTAAGTCAACTGCATTTTATGGCTGTAATAAAAAGTCATGTGACCCAAACTGACCGGAAGTGTGGGTGGGTGTACAGTGACAACAGTTCAACCCTTTGACCAAATATTGGACTTCCCGATGCCCAACTTTCCGAGATCGACCCCAAAAAATGGACACCCGGGACGTGAAAGTGCCCTCTTGGGACGTAGGCACCTATTACATAACATAATTTTTTGGTCACTTCCGGTCAACTTTTTTCAAAAATTTTTCGCTTCTAATCACTCTACTCGTGCAGACGCATGTTGTGAAATAAAAAAAAAAATTTGGCACCCCCCCAAATATTTTTTTTTAACCCCCCCAGGGGGGTCCCGTGGGGGTGAGAATGCCGAAAAAAAAAAGTTACGTTCGGACCCATCACGTCCCAAGTGGGCATTTTGACGTCCCAAGAGGGCATTGGTCCTAATTAGGGGTTAGGGTTAGGGTTAGGGTTAGGGTTAGGGTTAGGGTTAGGGTTAGGGTTAGGGTTAGGGTTAGGGTTAGGGTTAGGGTTAGGGTTAGGGTTAGGGTTAGGGTTAGGGTTAGGGTTAGGGTTAGGGTTAGGGTTAGGGTTAGGGTTAGGGTTAGGGTTAGGGTTAGGGTTAGGGTTAGGGTTAGGGTTAGGGTTAGGGTTAGGGTTAGGGTTAGGGTTAGGGTTAGGGTTAGGGTTAGGGTTAGGGTTAGGGTTAGGGTTAGGGTTAGGGTTAGGGTTAGGGTTAGGGTTAGGGTTAGGGTTAGGGTTAGGGTTAGGGTTAGGGTTAGGGTTAGGGTTAGGGTTAGGGTTAGGGTTAGGGTTAGGGTTAGGGTTAGGGTTAGGGTTAGGGTTAGGGTTAGGGTTAGGGTTAGGGTTAGGGTTAGGGTTAGGGTTAGGGTTAGGGTTAGGGTTAGGGTTAGGGTTAGGGTTAGGGTTAGGGTTAGGGTTAGGGTTAGGGTTAGGGTTAGGGTTAGGGTTAGGGTTAGGGTTAGGGTTAGGGTTAGGGTTAGGGTTAGGGTTAGGGTTAGGGTTAGGGTTAGGGTTAGGGTTAGGGTTAGGGTTAGGGTTAGGGTTAGGGTTAGGGTTAGGGTTAGGGTTAGGGTTAGGGTTAGGGTTAGGGTTAGGGTTAGGGTTAGGGTTAGGGTTAGGGTTAGGGTTAGGGTTAGGGTTAGGGTTAGGGTTAGGGTTAGGGTTAGGGTTAGGGTTAGGGTTAGGGTTAGGGTTAGGGTTAGGGTTAGGGTTAGGGTTAGGGTTAGGGTTAGGGTTAGGGTTAGGGTTAGGGTTAGGGTTAGGGTTAGGGTTAGGGTTAGGGTTAGGGTTAGGGTTAGGGTTAGGGTTAGGGTTAGGGTTAGGGTTAGGGTTAGGGTTAGGGTTAGGGTTAGGGTTAGGGTTAGGGTTAGGGTTAGGGTTAGGGTTAGGGTTAGGGTTAGGGTTAGGGTTAGGGTTAGGGTTAGGGTTAGGGTTAGGGTTAGGGTTAGGGTTAGGGTTAGGGTTAGGGTTAGGGTTAGGGTTAGGGTTAGGGTTAGGGTTAGGGTTAGGGTTAGGGTTAGGGTTAGGGTTAGGGTTAGGGTTAGGGTTAGGGTTAGGGTTAGGGTTAGGGTTAGGGTTAGGGTTAGGGTTAGGGTTAGGGTTAGGGTTAGGGTTAGGGTTAGGGTTAGGGTTAGGGTTAGGGTTAGGGTTAGGGTTAGGGTTAGGGTTAGGGTTAGGGTTAGGGTTAGGGTTAGGGTTAGGGTTAGGGTTAGGGTTAGGGTTAGGGTTAGGGTTAGGGTTAGGGTTAGGGTTAGGGTTAGGGTTAGGGTTAGGGTTAGGGTTAGGGTTAGGGTTAGGGTTAGGGTTAGGGTTAGGGTTAGGGTTAGGGTTAGGGTTAGGGTTAGGGTTAGGGTTAGGGTTAGGGTTAGGGTTAGGGTTAGGGTTAGGGTTAGGGTTAGGGTTAGGGTTAGGGTTAGGGTTAGGGTTAGGGTTAGGGTTAGGGTTAGGGTTAGGGTTAGGGTTAGGGTTAGGGTTAGGGTTAGGGTTAGGGTTAGGGTTAGGGTTAGGGTTAGGGTTAGGGTTAGGGTTAGGGTTAGGGTTAGGGTTAGGGTTAGGGTTAGGGTTAGGGTTAGGGTTAGGGTTAGGGTTAGGGTTAGGGTTAGGGTTAGGGTTAGGGTTAGGGTTAGGGTTAGGGTTAGGGTTAGGGTTAGGGTTAGGGTTAGGGTTAGGGTTAGGGTTAGGGTTAGGGTTAGGGTTAGGGTTAGGGTTAGGGTTAGGGTTAGGGTTAGGGTTAGGGTTAGGGTTAGGGTTAGGGTTAGGGTTAGGGTTAGGGTTAGGGTTAGGGTTAGGGTTAGGGTTAGGGTTAGGGTTAGGGTTAGGGTTAGGGTTAGGGTTAGGGTTAGGGTTAGGGTTAGGGTTAGGGTTAGGGTTAGGGTTAGGGTTAGGGTTAGGGTTAGGGTTAGGGTTAGGGTTAGGGTTAGGGTTAGGGTTAGGGTTAGGGTTAGGGTTAGGGTTAGGGTTAGGGTTAGGGTTAGGGTTAGGGTTAGGGTTAGGGTTAGGGTTAGGGTTAGGGTTAGGGTTAGGGTTAGGGTTAGGGTTAGGGTTAGGGTTAGGGTTAGGGTTAGGGTTAGGGTTAGGGTTAGGGTTAGGGTTAGGGTTAGGGTTAGGGTTAGGGTTAGGGTTAGGGTTAGGGTTAGGGTTAGGGTTAGGGTTAGGGTTAGGGTTAGGGTTAGGGTTAGGGTTAGGGTTAGGGTTAGGGTTAGGGTTAGGGTTAGGGTTAGGGTTAGGGTTAGGGTTAGGGTTAGGGTTAGGGTTAGGGTTAGGGTTAGGGTTAGGGTTAGGGTTAGGGTTAGGGTTAGGGTTAGGGTTAGGGTTAGGGTTAGGGTTAGGGTTAGGGTTAGGGTTAGGGTTAGGGTTAGGGTTAGGGTTAGGGTTAGGGTTAGGGTTAGGGTTAGGGTTAGGGTTAGGGTTAGGGTTAGGGTTAGGGTTAGGGTTAGGGTTAGGGTTAGGGTTAGGGTTAGGGTTAGGGTTAGGGTTAGGGTTAGGGTTAGGGTTAGGGTTAGGGTTAGGGTTAGGGTTAGGGTTAGGGTTAGGGTTAGGGTTAGGGTTAGGGTTAGGGTTAGGGTTAGGGTTAGGGTTAGGGTTAGGGTTAGGGTTAGGGTTAGGGTTAGGGTTAGGGTTAGGGTTAGGGTTAGGGTTAGGGTTAGGGTTAGGGTTAGGGTTAGGGTTAGGGTTAGGGTTAGGGTTAGGGTTAGGGTTAGGGTTAGGGTTAGGGTTAGGGTTAGGGTTAGGGTTAGGGTTAGGGTTAGGGTTAGGGTTAGGGTTAGGGTTAGGGTTAGGGTTAGGGTTAGGGTTAGGGTTAGGGTTAGGGTTAGGGTTAGGGTTAGGGTTAGGGTTAGGGTTAGGGTTAGGGTTAGGGTTAGGGTTAGGGTTAGGGTTAGGGTTAGGGTTAGGGTTAGGGTTAGGGTTAGGGTTAGGGTTAGGGTTAGGGTTAGGGTTAGGGTTAGGGTTAGGGTTAGGGTTAGGGTTAGGGTTAGGGTTAGGGTTAGGGTTAGGGTTAGGGTTAGGGTTAGGGTTAGGGTTAGGGTTAGGGTTAGGGTTAGGGTTAGGGTTAGGGTTAGGGTTAGGGTTAGGGTTAGGGTTAGGGTTAGGGTTAGGGTTAGGGTTAGGGTTAGGGTTAGGGTTAGGGTTAGGGTTAGGGTTAGGGTTAGGGTTAGGGTTAGGGTTAGGGTTAGGGTTAGGGTTAGGGTTAGGGTTAGGGTTAGGGTTAGGGTTAGGGTTAGGGTTAGGGTTAGGGTTAGGGTTAGGGTTAGGGTTAGGGTTAGGGTTAGGGTTAGGGTTAGGGTTAGGGTTAGGGTTAGGGTTAGGGTTAGGGTTAGGGTTAGGGTTAGGGTTAGGGTTAGGGTTAGGGTTAGGGTTAGGGTTAGGGTTAGGGTTAGGGTTAGGGTTAGGGTTAGGGTTAGGGTTAGGGTTAGGGTTAGGGTTAGGGTTAGGGTTAGGGTTAGGGTTAGGGTTAGGGTTAGGGTTAGGGTTAGGGTTAGGGTTAGGGTTAGGGTTAGGGTTAGGGTTAGGGTTAGGGTTAGGGTTAGGGTTAGGGTTAGGGTTAGGGTTAGGGTTAGGGTTAGGGTTAGGGTTAGGGTTAGGGTTAGGGTTAGGGTTAGGGTTAGGGTTAGGGTTAGGGTTAGGGTTAGGGTTAGGGTTAGGGTTAGGGTTAGGGTTAGGGTTAGGGTTAGGGTTAGGGTTAGGGTTAGGGTTAGGGTTAGGGTTAGGGTTAGGGTTAGGGTTAGGGTTAGGGTTAGGGTTAGGGTTAGGGTTAGGGTTAGGGTTAGGGTTAGGGTTAGGGTTAGGGTTAGGGTTAGGGTTAGGGTTAGGGTTAGGGTTAGGGTTAGGGTTAGGGTTAGGGTTAGGGTTAGGGTTAGGGTTAGGGTTAGGGTTAGGGTTAGGGTTAGGGTTAGGGTTAGGGTTAGGGTTAGGGTTAGGGTTAGGGTTAGGGTTAGGGTTAGGGTTAGGGTTAGGGTTAGGGTTAGGGTTAGGGTTAGGGTTAGGGTTAGGGTTAGGGTTAGGGTTAGGGTTAGGGTTAGGGTTAGGGTTAGGGTTAGGGTTAGGGTTAGGGTTAGGGTTAGGGTTAGGGTTAGGGTTAGGGTTAGGGTTAGGGTTAGGGTTAGGGTTAGGGTTAGGGTTAGGGTTAGGGTTAGGGTTAGGGTTAGGGTTAGGGTTAGGGTTAGGGTTAGGGTTAGGGTTAGGGTTAGGGTTAGGGTTAGGGTTAGGGTTAGGGTTAGGGTTAGGGTTAGGGTTAGGGTTAGGGTTAGGGTTAGGGTTAGGGTTAGGGTTAGGGTTAGGGTTAGGGTTAGGGTTAGGGTTAGGGTTAGGGTTAGGGTTAGGGTTAGGGTTAGGGTTAGGGTTAGGGTTAGGGTTAGGGTTAGGGTTAGGGTTAGGGTTAGGGTTAGGGTTAGGGTTAGGGTTAGGGTTAGGGTTAGGGTTAGGGTTAGGGTTAGGGTTAGGGTTAGGGTTAGGGTTAGGGTTAGGGTTAGGGTTAGGGTTAGGGTTAGGGTTAGGGTTAGGGTTAGGGTTAGGGTTAGGGTTAGGGTTAGGGTTAGGGTTAGGGTTAGGGTTAGGGTTAGGGTTAGGGTTAGGGTTAGGGTTAGGGTTAGGGTTAGGGTTAGGGTTAGGGTTAGGGTTAGGGTTAGGGTTAGGGTTAGGGTTAGGGTTAGGGTTAGGGTTAGGGTTAGGGTTAGGGTTAGGGTTAGGGTTAGGGTTAGGGTTAGGGTTAGGGTTAGGGTTAGGGTTAGGGTTAGGGTTAGGGTTAGGGTTAGGGTTAGGGTTAGGGTTAGGGTTAGGGTTAGGGTTAGGGTTAGGGTTAGGGTTAGGGTTAGGGTTAGGGTTAGGGTTAGGGTTAGGGTTAGGGTTAGGGTTAGGGTTAGGGTTAGGGTTAGGGTTAGGGTTAGGGTTAGGGTTAGGGTTAGGGTTAGGGTTAGGGTTAGGGTTAGGGTTAGGGTTAGGGTTAGGGTTAGGGTTAGGGTTAGGGTTAGGGTTAGGGTTAGGGTTAGGGTTAGGGTTAGGGTTAGGGTTAGGGTTAGGGTTAGGGTTAGGGTTAGGGTTAGGGTTAGGGTTAGGGTTAGGGTTAGGGTTAGGGTTAGGGTTAGGGTTAGGGTTAGGGTTAGGGTTAGGGTTAGGGTTAGGGTTAGGGTTAGGGTTAGGGTTAGGGTTAGGGTTAGGGTTAGGGTTAGGGTTAGGGTTAGGGTTAGGGTTAGGGTTAGGGTTAGGGTTAGGGTTAGGGTTAGGGTTAGGGTTAGGGTTAGGGTTAGGGTTAGGGTTAGGGTTAGGGTTAGGGTTAGGGTTAGGGTTAGGGTTAGGGTTAGGGTTAGGGTTAGGGTTAGGGTTAGGGTTAGGGTTAGGGTTAGGGTTAGGGTTAGGGTTAGGGTTAGGGTTAGGGTTAGGGTTAGGGTTAGGGTTAGGGTTAGGGTTAGGGTTAGGGTTAGGGTTAGGGTTAGGGTTAGGGTTAGGGTTAGGGTTAGGGTTAGGGTTAGGGTTAGGGTTAGGGTTAGGGTTAGGGTTAGGGTTAGGGTTAGGGTTAGGGTTAGGGTTAGGGTTAGGGTTAGGGTTAGGGTTAGGGTTAGGGTTAGGGTTAGGGTTAGGGTTAGGGTTAGGGTTAGGGTTAGGGTTAGGGTTAGGGTTAGGGTTAGGGTTAGGGTTAGGGTTAGGGTTAGGGTTAGGGTTAGGGTTAGGGTTAGGGTTAGGGTTAGGGTTAGGGTTAGGGTTAGGGTTAGGGTTAGGGTTAGGGTTAGGGTTAGGGTTAGGGTTAGGGTTAGGGTTAGGGTTAGGGTTAGGGTTAGGGTTAGGGTTAGGGTTAGGGTTAGGGTTAGGGTTAGGGTTAGGGTTAGGGTTAGGGTTAGGGTTAGGGTTAGGGTTAGGGTTAGGGTTAGGGTTAGGGTTAGGGTTAGGGTTAGGGTTAGGGTTAGGGTTAGGGTTAGGGTTAGGGTTAGGGTTAGGGTTAGGGTTAGGGTTAGGGTTAGGGTTAGGGTTAGGGTTAGGGTTAGGGTTAGGGTTAGGGTTAGGGTTAGGGTTAGGGTTAGGGTTAGGGTTAGGGTTAGGGTTAGGGTTAGGGTTAGGGTTAGGGTTAGGGTTAGGGTTAGGGTTAGGGTTAGGGTTAGGGTTAGGGTTAGGGTTAGGGTTAGGGTTAGGGTTAGGGTTAGGGTTAGGGTTAGGGTTAGGGTTAGGGTTAGGGTTAGGGTTAGGGTTAGGGTTAGGGTTAGGGTTAGGGTTAGGGTTAGGGTTAGGGTTAGGGTTAGGGTTAGGGTTAGGGTTAGGGTTAGGGTTAGGGTTAGGGTTAGGGTTAGGGTTAGGGTTAGGGTTAGGGTTAGGGTTAGGGTTAGGGTTAGGGTTAGGGTTAGGGTTAGGGTTAGGGTTAGGGTTAGGGTTAGGGTTAGGGTTAGGGTTAGGGTTAGGGTTAGGGTTAGGGTTAGGGTTAGGGTTAGGGTTAGGGTTAGGGTTAGGGTTAGGGTTAGGGTTAGGGTTAGGGTTAGGGTTAGGGTTAGGGTTAGGGTTAGGGTTAGGGTTAGGGTTAGGGTTAGGGTTAGGGTTAGGGTTAGGGTTAGGGTTAGGGTTAGGGTTAGGGTTAGGGTTAGGGTTAGGGTTAGGGTTAGGGTTAGGGTTAGGGTTAGGGTTAGGGTTAGGGTTAGGGTTAGGGTTAGGGTTAGGGTTAGGGTTAGGGTTAGGGTTAGGGTTAGGGTTAGGGTTAGGGTTAGGGTTAGGGTTAGGGTTAGGGTTAGGGTTAGGGTTAGGGTTAGGGTTAGGGTTAGGGTTAGGGTTAGGGTTAGGG
>NC_092580.1:35463905-35493775 GCF_037975245.1 Apostichopus japonicus
CCGTGGCCGGGTCTCGAGCCCAGGACCCAAAACACGTCACGCTCTCGAGCGCAACCAACCGCGCCACGACAGCAGCTGATATAAATCTATGTTCGTTCCTAATACTTCAAGTTCCAGAGAACCCTATCAGAGCGCTGCAAAAGCAAACTGCCGTGGCCGGGTCTCGAGCCCAGGACCCAAAACACGTCACGCTCTCGAGCGCAACCAACCGCGCCACGACAGCAGCTGATATAAATCTATGTTCGTTCCTAATACTTCAAGTTCCAGAGAACCCTATCAGAGCGCTGCAAAAGCAAACTGCCGTGGCCGGGTCTCGAGCCCAGGACCCAAAACACGTCACGCTCTCGAGCGCAACCAACCGCGCCACGACAGCAGCTGATATAAATCTATGTTCGTTCCTAATACTTCAAGTTCCAGAGAACCCTATCAGAGCGCTGCAAAAGCAAACTGCCGTGGCCGGGTCTCGAGCCCAGGACCCAAAACACGTCACGCTCTCGAGCGCAACCAACCGCGCCACGACAGCAGCTGATATAAATCTATGTTCGTTCCTAATACTTCAAGTTCCAGAGAACCCTATCAGAGCGCTGCAAAAGCAAACTGCCGTGGCCGGGTCTCGAGCCCAGGACCCAAAACACGTCACGCTCTCGAGCGCAACCAACCGCGCCACGACAGCAGCTGATATAAATCTATGTTCGTTCCTAATACTTCAAGTTCCAGAGAACCCTATCAGAGCGCTGCAAAAGCAAACTGCCGTGGCCGGGTCTCGAGCCCAGGACCCAAAACACGTCACGCTCTCGAGCGCAACCAACCGCGCCACGACAGCAGCTGATATAAATCTATGTTCGTTCCTAATACTTCAAGTTCCAGAGAACCCTATCAGAGCGCTGCAAAAGCAAACTGCCGTGGCCGGGTCTCGAGCCCAGGACCCAAAACACGTCACGCTCTCGAGCGCAACCAACCGCGCCACGACAGCAGCTGATATAAATCTATGTTCGTTCCTAATACTTCAAGTTCCAGAGAACCCTATCAGAGCGCTGCAAAAGCAAACTGCCGTGGCCGGGTCTCGAGCCCAGGACCCAAAACACGTCACGCTCTCGAGCGCAACCAACCGCGCCACGACAGCAGCTGATATAAATCTATGTTCGTTCCTAATACTTCAAGTTCCAGAGAACCCTATCAGAGCGCTGCAAAAGCAAACTGCCGTGGCCGGGTCTCGAGCCCAGGACCCAAAACACGTCACGCTCTCGAGCGCAACCAACCGCGCCACGACAGCAGCTGATATAAATCTATGTTCGTTCCTAATACTTCAAGTTCCAGAGAACCCTATCAGAGCGCTGCAAAAGCAAACTGCCGTGGCCGGGTCTCGAGCCCAGGACCCAAAACACGTCACGCTCTCGAGCGCAACCAACCGCGCCACGACAGCAGCTGATATAAATCTATGTTCGTTCCTAATACTTCAAGTTCCAGGAGAACCCTATCAGAGCGCTGCAAAAGCAAACTGCCGTGGCCGGGTCTCGAGCCCAGGACCCAAAACACGTCACGCTCTCGAGCGCAACCAACCGCGCCACGACAGCAGCTGATATAAATCTATGTTCGTTCCTAATACTTCAAGTTCCAGAGAACCCTATCAGAGCGCTGCAAAAGCAAACTGCCGTGGCCGGGTCTCGAGCCCAGGACCCAAAACACGTCACGCTCTCGAGCGCAACCAACCGCGCCACGACAGCAGCTGATATAAATCTATGTTCGTTCCTAATACTTCAAGTTCCAGAGAACCCTATCAGAGCGCTGCAAAAGCAAACTGCCGTGGCCGGGTCTCGAGCCCAGGACCCAAAACACGTCACGCTCTCGAGCGCAACCAACCGCGCCACGACAGCAGCTGATATAAATCTATGTTCGTTCCTAATACTTCAAGTTCCAGAGAACCCTATCAGAGCGCTGCAAAAGCAAACTGCCGTGGCCGGGTCTCGAGCCCAGGACCCAAAACACGTCACGCTCTCGAGCGCAAACCAACCGCGCCACGACAGCAGCTGATATAAATCTATGTTCGTTCCTAATACTTCAAGTTCCAGAGAACCCTATCAGAGCGCTGCAAAAGCAAACTGCCGTGGCCGGGTCTCGAGCCCAGGACCCAAAACACGTCACGCTCTCGAGCGCAACCAACCGCGCCACGACAGCAGCTGATATAAATCTATGTTCGTTCCTAATACTTCAAGTTCCAGAGAACCCTATCAGAGCGCTGCAAAAAGCAAACTTGCCGTGGCCGGGTCTCGAGCCCAGGACCCAAAACACGTCACGCTCTCGAGCGCAACCAACCGCGCCACGACAGCAGCTGATATAAATCTATGTTCGTTCCTAATACGTCAAGTTCCAGAGAACCCTATCAGAGCGCTGCAAAAGCAAACTGCCGTGGCCGGGTCTCGAGCCCAGGACCCAAAACACGTCACGCTCTCGAGCGCAACCAACCGCGCCTCGACAGCAGCTGATATAAATCTATGTTCGTTCCTAATACTTCAAGTTCCAGAGAACCCTATCAGAGCGCTGCAAAAGCAAAACTGCCGTGGCCGGGTCTCGAGCCCAGGACCCAAAACACGTCACGCTCTCGAGCGCAACCAACCGCGCCACGACAGCAGCTGATATAAATCTATGTTCGTTCCTAATACTTCAAGTTCCAGAGAACCCTATCAGAGCGCTGCAAAAGCAAACTGCCGTGGCCGGGTCTCGAGCCCAGGACCCAAAACACGTCACGCTCTCGAGCGCAACCAACCGCGCCACGACAGCAGCTGATATAAATCTATGTTCGTTCCTAATACTTCAAGTTCCAGAGAACCCTATCAGAGCGCTGCAAAAGCAAACTGCCGTGGCCGGGTCTCGAGCCCAGGACCCCAAAACACGTCACGCTCTCGAGCGCAACCAACCGCGCCACGACAGCAGCTGATATAAATCTATGTTCGTTCCTAATACTTCAGAGAACCCCTATCAGAGCGCTGCAAAAGCAAACTGCCGTGGGCCGGGTCTCGAGCCCAGGACCCAAAACACGTCACGCTCTCGAGCGCAACCAACCGCGCCACGACAGCAGCTGATATAAATCTATGTTCGTTCCTAATACTTCAAGTTCCAGAGAACCCTATCAGAGCGCTGCAAAAGCCAAACTGCCGTGGCCGGGTCCTCGAGCCCAGGACCCAAACACGTCACGCTCTCGAGCGCAACCCAACCGCGCCACGACAGCAGCTCGATATAAATCTATGTTCGTTCCTAATACTTCAAGTTCCAGAGAACCCTATCAGAGCGCTGCAAAAGCAAACTGCCGTGGCCGGGTCTCGAGCCCAGGACCCAAAACACGTCACGCTCTCGAGCGCAAACCAACCGCGCCACGACAGCAGCTGATATAAATCTATGTTCGTTCCTAATACTTCAAGTTCCAGAGAACCCTATCAGAGCGCTGCAAAAGCAAACTGCCGTGGCCCGGGTCTCGAGCCCAGGACCCAAAACACGTCACGCTCTCGAGCGCAACCCAACCGCGCCACGACAGCAGCTGATATAAATCTATGTTCGTTCCTAATACTTCAAGTTCCAGAGAACCCTATCAGAGCGCTGCAAAAGCAAACTGCCGTGGCCGGGTCTCGAGCCCAGGACCCAAAACACGTCACGCTCTCGAGCGCAACCAACCGCGCCACGACAGCAGCTGATATAAATCTATGTTCGTTCCTAATACTTCAAGTTCCAGAGAACCCTATCAGAGCGCTGCAAAAGCAAACCTGCCGTGGCCGGGTCTCGAGCCCAGGACCCAAAACACGTCACGCTCTCGAGCGCAACCAACCGCGCCACGACAGCAGCTGATATAAATCTATGTTCGTTCCTAATACTTCAAGTTCCAGAGAACCCTATCAGAGCGCTGCAAAAGCAAACTGCCGTGGCCGGGTCTCGAGCCCAGGACCCAAAACACGTCACGCTCTCGAGCGCAACCAACCGCGCCACGACAGCAGCTGATATAAATCTATGTTCGTTCCTAATACTTCAAGTTCCAGAGAACCTATCAGAGCGCTGCAAAAGCAAACTGCCGTGGCCGGGTCTCGAGCCCAGGACCCAAAACACGTCACGCTCTCGAGCGCAACCAACCGCGCCACGACAGCAGCTGATATAAATCTATGTTCGTTCCTAATACTTCAAGTTCCAGAGAACCCTATCAGAGCGCTGCAAAAGCAAACTGCCGTGGCCGGGTCTCGAGCCCAGGACCCAAAACACGTCACGCTCTCGAGCGCAACCAACCGCGCCACGACAGCAGCTGATATAAATCTATGTTCGTTCCTAATACTTCAAGTTCCAGAGAACCTATCAGAGCGCTGCAAAAGCAAACTGCCGTGGCCGGGTCTCGAGCCCAGGACCCAAAACACGTCCACGCTCTCGAGCGCAACCAACCGCGCCACGACAGCAGCTGATATAAATCTATGTTCGTTCCTAATACTTCAAGTTCCAGAGAACCCTATCAGAGCGCTGCAAAAGCAAACTGCCGTGGCCGGGTCTCGAGCCCAGGACCCAAAACACGTCACGCTCTCGAGCGCAACCAACCGCGCCACGACAGCAGCTGATATAAATCTATGTTCGTTCCTAATACTTCAAGTTCCAGAGAACCCTATCAGAGCGCTGCAAAAGCAAACTGCCGTGGCCGGGTCTCGAGCCCAGGACCCAAAACACGTCACGCTCTCGAGCGCAACCAACCGCGCCACGACAGCAGCTGATATAAATCTATGTTCGTTCCTAATACTTCAAGTTCCAGAGAACCCTATCAGAGCGCTGCAAAAGCAAAACTGCCGTGGCCGGGTCTCGAGCCCAGGACCCAAAACACGTCACGCTCTCGAGCGCAACCAACCGCGCCACGACAGCAGCTGATATAAATCTATGTTCGTTCCTAATACTTCAAGTTCCAGAGAACCCTATCAGAGCGCTGCAAAAGCAAACTGCCGTGGCCGGGTCTCGAGCCCAGGACCCAAAACACGTCACGCTCTCGAGCGCAACCAACCGCGCCACGACAGCAGAGCGCAACCAACCGCGCCACGACAGCAGCTGATATAAATCTATGTTCGTTCCTAATACTTCAAGTTCCAGAGAACCCTATCAGAGCGCTGCAAAAGCAAACTGCCGTGGCCGGGTCTCGAGCCCAGGACCCAAAACACGTCACGCTCTCGAGCGCAACCAACCGCGCCACGACAGCAGCTGATATAAATCTATGTTCGTTCCTAATACTTCAAGTTCCAGAGAACCCTATCAGAGCGCTGCAAAAGCAAACTGCCGTGGCCGGGTCTCGAGCCCAGGACCCAAAACACGTCACGCTCTCGAGCGCAACCAACCGCGCCACGACAGCAGCTGATATAAATCTATGTTCGTTCCTAATACTTCAAGTTCCAGAGAACCCTATCAGAGCGCTGCAAAAGCAAACTGCCGTGGCCGGGTCTCGAGCCCAGGACCCAAAACACGTCACGCTCTCGAGCGCAACCAACCGCGCCACGACAGCAGCTGATATAAATCTATGTTCGTTCCTAATACTTCAAGTTCCAGAGAACCCTATCAGAGCGCTGCAAAAGCAAACTGCCGTGGCCGGGTCTCGAGCCCAGGACCCAAAACACGTCACGCTCTCGAGCGCAACCAACCGCGCCACGACAGCAGCTGATATAAATCTATGTTCGTTCCTAATACTTCAAGTTCCAGAGAACCCTATCAGAGCGCTGCAAAAGCAAACTGCCGTGGCCGGGTCTCGAGCCCAGGACCCAAAACACGTCACGCTCTCGAGCGCAACCAACCGCGCCACGACAGCAGCTGATATAAATCTATGTTCGTTCCTAATACTTCAAGTTCCAGAGAACCCTATCAGAGCGCTGCAAAAGCAAACTGCCGTGGCCGGGTCTCGAGCCCAGGACCCAAAACACGTCACGCTCTCGAGCGCAACCAACCGCGCCACGACAGCAGCTGATATAAATCTATGTTCGTTCCTAATACTTCAAGTTCCAGAGAACCCTATCAGAGCGCTGCAAAAGCAAACTGCCGTGGCCGGGTCTCGAGCCCAGGACCCAAAACACGTCACGCTCTCGAGCGCAACCAACCGCGCCACGACAGCAGCTGATATAAATCTATGTTCGTTCCTAATACTTCAAGTTCCAGAGAACCCTATCAGAGCGCTGCAAAAGCAAACTGCCGTGGCCGGGTCTCGAGCCCAGGACCCAAAACACGTCACGCTCTCGAGCGCAACCAACCGCGCCACGACAGCAGCTGATATAAATCTATGTTCGTTCCTAATACTTCAAGTTCCAGAGAACCCTATCAGAGCGCTGCAAAAGCAAACTGCCGTGGCCGGGTCTCGAGCCCAGGACCCAAAACACGTCACGCTCTCGAGCGCAACCAACCGCGCCACGACAGCAGCTGATATAAATCTATGTTCGTTCCTAATACTTCAAGTTCCAGAGAACCCTATCAGAGCGCTGCAAAAGCAAACTGCCGTGGCCGGGTCTCGAGCCCAGGACCCAAAACACGTCACGCTCTCGAGCGCAACCAACCGCGCCACGACAGCAGCTGATATAAATCTATGTTCGTTCCTAATACTTCAAGTTCCAGAGAACCCTATCAGAGCGCTGCAAAAGCAAACTGCCGTGGCCGGGTCTCGAGCCCAGGACCCAAAACACGTCACGCTCTCGAGCGCAACCAACCGCGCCACGACAGCAGCTGATATAAATCTATGTTCGTTCCTAATACTTCAAGTTCCAGAGAACCCTATCAGAGCGCTGCAAAAGCAAACTGCCGTGGCCGGGTCTCGAGCCCAGGACCCAAAACACGTCACGCTCTCGAGCGCAACCAACCGCGCCACGACAGCAGCTGATATAAATCTATGTTCGTTCCTAATACTTCAAGTTCCAGAGAACCCTATCAGAGCGCTGCAAAAGCAAACTGCCGTGGCCGGGTCTCGAGCCCAGGACCCAAAACACGTCACGCTCTCGAGCGCAACCAACCGCGCCACGACAGCAGCTGATATAAATCTATGTTCGTTCCTAATACTTCAAGTTCCAGAGAACCCTATCAGAGCGCTGCAAAAGCAAACTGCCGTGGCCGGGTCTCGAGCCCAGGACCCAAAACACGTCACGCTCTCGAGCGCAACCAACCGCGCCACGACAGCAGCTGATATAAATCTATGTTCGTTCCTAATACTTCAAGTTCCAGAGAACCCTATCAGAGCGCTGCAAAAGCAAACTGCCGTGGCCGGGTCTCGAGCCCAGGACCCAAAACACGTCACGCTCTCGAGCGCAACCAACCGCGCCACGACAGCAGCTGATATAAATCTATGTTCGTTCCTAATACTTCAAGTTCCAGAGAACCCTATCAGAGCGCTGCAAAAGCAAACTGCCGTGGCCGGGTCTCGAGCCCAGGACCCAAAACACGTCACGCTCTCGAGCGCAACCAACCGCGCCACGACAGCAGCTGATATAAATCTATGTTCGTTCCTAATACTTCAAGTTCCAGAGAACCCTATCAGAGCGCTGCAAAAGCAAACTGCCGTGGCCGGGTCTCGAGCCCAGGACCCAAAACACGTCACGCTCTCGAGCGCAACCAACCGCGCCACGACAGCAGCTGATATAAATCTATGTTCGTTCCTAATACTTCAAGTTCCAGAGAACCCTATCAGAGCGCTGCAAAAGCAAACTGCCGTGGCCGGGTCTCGAGCCCAGGACCCAAAACACGTCACGCTCTCGAGCGCAACCAACCGCGCCACGACAGCAGCTGATATAAATCTATGTTCGTTCCTAATACTTCAAGTTCCAGAGAACCCTATCAGAGCGCTGCAAAAGCAAACTGCCGTGGCCGGGTCTCGAGCCCAGGACCCAAAACACGTCACGCTCTCGAGCGCAACCAACCGCGCCACGACAGCAGCTGATATAAATCTATGTTCGTTCCTAATACTTCAAGTTCCAGAGAACCCTATCAGAGCGCTGCAAAAGCAAACTGCCGTGGCCGGGTCTCGAGCCCAGGACCCAAAACACGTCACGCTCTCGAGCGCAACCAACCGCGCCACGACAGCAGCTGATATAAATCTATGTTCGTTCCTAATACTTCAAGTTCCAGAGAACCCTATCAGAGCGCTGCAAAAGCAAACTGCCGTGGCCGGGTCTCGAGCCCAGGACCCAAAACACGTCACGCTCTCGAGCGCAACCAACCGCGCCACGACAGCAGCTGATATAAATCTATGTTCGTTCCTAATACTTCAAGTTCCAGAGAACCCTATCAGAGCGCTGCAAAAGCAAACTGCCGTGGCCGGGTCTCGAGCCCAGGACCCAAAACACGTCACGCTCTCGAGCGCAACCAACCGCGCCACGACAGCAGCTGATATAAATCTATGTTCGTTCCTAATACTTCAAGTTCCAGAGAACCCTATCAGAGCGCTGCAAAAGCAAACTGCCGTGGCCGGGTCTCGAGCCCAGGACCCAAAACACGTCACGCTCTCGAGCGCAACCAACCGCGCCACGACAGCAGCTGATATAAATCTATGTTCGTTCCTAATACTTCAAGTTCCAGAGAACCCTATCAGAGCGCTGCAAAAGCAAACTGCCGTGGCCGGGTCTCGAGCCCAGGACCCAAAACACGTCACGCTCTCGAGCGCAACCAACCGCGCCACGACAGCAGCTGATATAAATCTATGTTCGTTCCTAATACTTCAAGTTCCAGAGAACCCTATCAGAGCGCTGCAAAAGCAAACTGCCGTGGCCGGGTCTCGAGCCCAGGACCCAAAACACGTCACGCTCTCGAGCGCAACCAACCGCGCCACGACAGCAGCTGATATAAATCTATGTTCGTTCCTAATACTTCAAGTTCCAGAGAACCCTATCAGAGCGCTGCAAAAGCAAACTGCCGTGGCCGGGTCTCGAGCCCAGGACCCAAAACACGTCACGCTCTCGAGCGCAACCAACCGCGCCACGACAGCAGCTGATATAAATCTATGTTCGTTCCTAATACTTCAAGTTCCAGAGAACCCTATCAGAGCGCTGCAAAAGCAAACTGCCGTGGCCGGGTCTCGAGCCCAGGACCCAAAACACGTCACGCTCTCGAGCGCAACCAACCGCGCCACGACAGCAGCTGATATAAATCTATGTTCGTTCCTAATACTTCAAGTTCCAGAGAACCCTATCAGAGCGCTGCAAAAGCAAACTGCCGTGGCCGGGTCTCGAGCCCAGGACCCAAAACACGTCACGCTCTCGAGCGCAACCAACCGCGCCACGACAGCAGCTGATATAAATCTATGTTCGTTCCTAATACTTCAAGTTCCAGAGAACCCTATCAGAGCGCTGCAAAAGCAAACTGCCGTGGCCGGGTCTCGAGCCCAGGACCCAAAACACGTCACGCTCTCGAGCGCAACCAACCGCGCCACGACAGCAGCTGATATAAATCTATGTTCGTTCCTAATACTTCAAGTTCCAGAGAACCCTATCAGAGCGCTGCAAAAGCAAACTGCCGTGGCCGGGTCTCGAGCCCAGGACCCAAAACACGTCACGCTCTCGAGCGCAACCAACCGCGCCACGACAGCAGCTGATATAAATCTATGTTCGTTCCTAATACTTCAAGTTCCAGAGAACCCTATCAGAGCGCTGCAAAAGCAAACTGCCGTGGCCGGGTCTCGAGCCCAGGACCCAAAACACGTCACGCTCTCGAGCGCAACCAACCGCGCCACGACAGCAGCTGATATAAATCTATGTTCGTTCCTAATACTTCAAGTTCCAGAGAACCCTATCAGAGCGCTGCAAAAGCAAACTGCCGTGGCCGGGTCTCGAGCCCAGGACCCAAAACACGTCACGCTCTCGAGCGCAACCAACCGCGCCACGACAGCAGCTGATATAAATCTATGTTCGTTCCTAATACTTCAAGTTCCAGAGAACCCTATCAGAGCGCTGCAAAAGCAAACTGCCGTGGCCGGGTCTCGAGCCCAGGACCCAAAACACGTCACGCTCTCGAGCGCAACCAACCGCGCCACGACAGCAGCTGATATAAATCTATGTTCGTTCCTAATACTTCAAGTTCCAGAGAACCCTATCAGAGCGCTGCAAAAGCAAACTGCCGTGGCCGGGTCTCGAGCCCAGGACCCAAAACACGTCACGCTCTCGAGCGCAACCAACCGCGCCACGACAGCAGCTGATATAAATCTATGTTCGTTCCTAATACTTCAAGTTCCAGAGAACCCTATCAGAGCGCTGCAAAAGCAAACTGCCGTGGCCGGGTCTCGAGCCCAGGACCCAAAACACGTCACGCTCTCGAGCGCAACCAACCGCGCCACGACAGCAGCTGATATAAATCTATGTTCGTTCCTAATACTTCAAGTTCCAGAGAACCCTATCAGAGCGCTGCAAAAGCAAACTGCCGTGGCCGGGTCTCGAGCCCAGGACCCAAAACACGTCACGCTCTCGAGCGCAACCAACCGCGCCACGACAGCAGCTGATATAAATCTATGTTCGTTCCTAATACTTCAAGTTCCAGAGAACCCTATCAGAGCGCTGCAAAAGCAAACTGCCGTGGCCGGGTCTCGAGCCCAGGACCCAAAACACGTCACGCTCTCGAGCGCAACCAACCGCGCCACGACAGCAGCTGATATAAATCTATGTTCGTTCCTAATACTTCAAGTTCCAGAGAACCCTATCAGAGCGCTGCAAAAGCAAACTGCCGTGGCCGGGTCTCGAGCCCAGGACCCAAAACACGTCACGCTCTCGAGCGCAACCAACCGCGCCACGACAGCAGCTGATATAAATCTATGTTCGTTCCTAATACTTCAAGTTCCAGAGAACCCTATCAGAGCGCTGCAAAAGCAAACTGCCGTGGCCGGGTCTCGAGCCCAGGACCCAAAACACGTCACGCTCTCGAGCGCAACCAACCGCGCCACGACAGCAGCTGATATAAATCTATGTTCGTTCCTAATACTTCAAGTTCCAGAGAACCCTATCAGAGCGCTGCAAAAGCAAACTGCCGTGGCCGGGTCTCGAGCCCAGGACCCAAAACACGTCACGCTCTCGAGCGCAACCAACCGCGCCACGACAGCAGCTGATATAAATCTATGTTCGTTCCTAATACTTCAAGTTCCAGAGAACCCTATCAGAGCGCTGCAAAAGCAAACTGCCGTGGCCGGGTCTCGAGCCCAGGACCCAAAACACGTCACGCTCTCGAGCGCAACCAACCGCGCCACGACAGCAGCTGATATAAATCTATGTTCGTTCCTAATACTTCAAGTTCCAGAGAACCCTATCAGAGCGCTGCAAAAGCAAACTGCCGTGGCCGGGTCTCGAGCCCAGGACCCAAAACACGTCACGCTCTCGAGCGCAACCAACCGCGCCACGACAGCAGCTGATATAAATCTATGTTCGTTCCTAATACTTCAAGTTCCAGAGAACCCTATCAGAGCGCTGCAAAAGCAAACTGCCGTGGCCGGGTCTCGAGCCCAGGACCCAAAACACGTCACGCTCTCGAGCGCAACCAACCGCGCCACGACAGCAGCTGATATAAATCTATGTTCGTTCCTAATACTTCAAGTTCCAGAGAACCCTATCAGAGCGCTGCAAAAGCAAACTGCCGTGGCCGGGTCTCGAGCCCAGGACCCAAAACACGTCACGCTCTCGAGCGCAACCAACCGCGCCACGACAGCAGCTGATATAAATCTATGTTCGTTCCTAATACTTCAAGTTCCAGAGAACCCTATCAGAGCGCTGCAAAAGCAAACTGCCGTGGCCGGGTCTCGAGCCCAGGACCCAAAACACGTCACGCTCTCGAGCGCAACCAACCGCGCCACGACAGCAGCTGATATAAATCTATGTTCGTTCCTAATACTTCAAGTTCCAGAGAACCCTATCAGAGCGCTGCAAAAGCAAACTGCCGTGGCCGGGTCTCGAGCCCAGGACCCAAAACACGTCACGCTCTCGAGCGCAACCAACCGCGCCACGACAGCAGCTGATATAAATCTATGTTCGTTCCTAATACTTCAAGTTCCAGAGAACCCTATCAGAGCGCTGCAAAAGCAAACTGCCGTGGCCGGGTCTCGAGCCCAGGACCCAAAACACGTCACGCTCTCGAGCGCAACCAACCGCGCCACGACAGCAGCTGATATAAATCTATGTTCGTTCCTAATACTTCAAGTTCCAGAGAACCCTATCAGAGCGCTGCAAAAGCAAACTGCCGTGGCCGGGTCTCGAGCCCAGGACCCAAAACACGTCACGCTCTCGAGCGCAACCAACCGCGCCACGACAGCAGCTGATATAAATCTATGTTCGTTCCTAATACTTCAAGTTCCAGAGAACCCTATCAGAGCGCTGCAAAAGCAAACTGCCGTGGCCGGGTCTCGAGCCCAGGACCCAAAACACGTCACGCTCTCGAGCGCAACCAACCGCGCCACGACAGCAGCTGATATAAATCTATGTTCGTTCCTAATACTTCAAGTTCCAGAGAACCCTATCAGAGCGCTGCAAAAGCAAACTGCCGTGGCCGGGTCTCGAGCCCAGGACCCAAAACACGTCACGCTCTCGAGCGCAACCAACCGCGCCACGACAGCAGCTGATATAAATCTATGTTCGTTCCTAATACTTCAAGTTCCAGAGAACCCTATCAGAGCGCTGCAAAAGCAAACTGCCGTGGCCGGGTCTCGAGCCCAGGACCCAAAACACGTCACGCTCTCGAGCGCAACCAACCGCGCCACGACAGCAGCTGATATAAATCTATGTTCGTTCCTAATACTTCAAGTTCCAGAGAACCCTATCAGAGCGCTGCAAAAGCAAACTGCCGTGGCCGGGTCTCGAGCCCAGGACCCAAAACACGTCACGCTCTCGAGCGCAACCAACCGCGCCACGACAGCAGCTGATATAAATCTATGTTCGTTCCTAATACTTCAAGTTCCAGAGAACCCTATCAGAGCGCTGCAAAAGCAAACTGCCGTGGCCGGGTCTCGAGCCCAGGACCCAAAACACGTCACGCTCTCGAGCGCAACCAACCGCGCCACGACAGCAGCTGATATAAATCTATGTTCGTTCCTAATACTTCAAGTTCCAGAGAACCCTATCAGAGCGCTGCAAAAGCAAACTGCCGTGGCCGGGTCTCGAGCCCAGGACCCAAAACACGTCACGCTCTCGAGCGCAACCAACCGCGCCACGACAGCAGCTGATATAAATCTATGTTCGTTCCTAATACTTCAAGTTCCAGAGAACCCTATCAGAGCGCTGCAAAAGCAAACTGCCGTGGCCGGGTCTCGAGCCCAGGACCCAAAACACGTCACGCTCTCGAGCGCAACCAACCGCGCCACGACAGCAGCTGATATAAATCTATGTTCGTTCCTAATACTTCAAGTTCCAGAGAACCCTATCAGAGCGCTGCAAAAGCAAACTGCCGTGGCCGGGTCTCGAGCCCAGGACCCAAAACACGTCACGCTCTCGAGCGCAACCAACCGCGCCACGACAGCAGCTGATATAAATCTATGTTCGTTCCTAATACTTCAAGTTCCAGAGAACCCTATCAGAGCGCTGCAAAAGCAAACTGCCGTGGCCGGGTCTCGAGCCCAGGACCCAAAACACGTCACGCTCTCGAGCGCAACCAACCGCGCCACGACAGCAGCTGATATAAATCTATGTTCGTTCCTAATACTTCAAGTTCCAGAGAACCCTATCAGAGCGCTGCAAAAGCAAACTGCCGTGGCCGGGTCTCGAGCCCAGGACCCAAAACACGTCACGCTCTCGAGCGCAACCAACCGCGCCACGACAGCAGCTGATATAAATCTATGTTCGTTCCTAATACTTCAAGTTCCAGAGAACCCTATCAGAGCGCTGCAAAAGCAAACTGCCGTGGCCGGGTCTCGAGCCCAGGACCCAAAACACGTCACGCTCTCGAGCGCAACCAACCGCGCCACGACAGCAGCTGATATAAATCTATGTTCGTTCCTAATACTTCAAGTTCCAGAGAACCCTATCAGAGCGCTGCAAAAGCAAACTGCCGTGGCCGGGTCTCGAGCCCAGGACCCAAAACACGTCACGCTCTCGAGCGCAACCAACCGCGCCACGACAGCAGCTGATATAAATCTATGTTCGTTCCTAATACTTCAAGTTCCAGAGAACCCTATCAGAGCGCTGCAAAAGCAAACTGCCGTGGCCGGGTCTCGAGCCCAGGACCCAAAACACGTCACGCTCTCGAGCGCAACCAACCGCGCCACGACAGCAGCTGATATAAATCTATGTTCGTTCCTAATACTTCAAGTTCCAGAGAACCCTATCAGAGCGCTGCAAAAGCAAACTGCCGTGGCCGGGTCTCGAGCCCAGGACCCAAAACACGTCACGCTCTCGAGCGCAACCAACCGCGCCACGACAGCAGCTGATATAAATCTATGTTCGTTCCTAATACTTCAAGTTCCAGAGAACCCTATCAGAGCGCTGCAAAAGCAAACTGCCGTGGCCGGGTCTCGAGCCCAGGACCCAAAACACGTCACGCTCTCGAGCGCAACCAACCGCGCCACGACAGCAGCTGATATAAATCTATGTTCGTTCCTAATACTTCAAGTTCCAGAGAACCCTATCAGAGCGCTGCAAAAGCAAACTGCCGTGGCCGGGTCTCGAGCCCAGGACCCAAAACACGTCACGCTCTCGAGCGCAACCAACCGCGCCACGACAGCAGCTGATATAAATCTATGTTCGTTCCTAATACTTCAAGTTCCAGAGAACCCTATCAGAGCGCTGCAAAAGCAAACTGCCGTGGCCGGGTCTCGAGCCCAGGACCCAAAACACGTCACGCTCTCGAGCGCAACCAACCGCGCCACGACAGCAGCTGATATAAATCTATGTTCGTTCCTAATACTTCAAGTTCCAGAGAACCCTATCAGAGCGCTGCAAAAGCAAACTGCCGTGGCCGGGTCTCGAGCCCAGGACCCAAAACACGTCACGCTCTCGAGCGCAACCAACCGCGCCACGACAGCAGCTGATATAAATCTATGTTCGTTCCTAATACTTCAAGTTCCAGAGAACCCTATCAGAGCGCTGCAAAAGCAAACTGCCGTGGCCGGGTCTCGAGCCCAGGACCCAAAACACGTCACGCTCTCGAGCGCAACCAACCGCGCCACGACAGCAGCTGATATAAATCTATGTTCGTTCCTAATACTTCAAGTTCCAGAGAACCCTATCAGAGCGCTGCAAAAGCAAACTGCCGTGGCCGGGTCTCGAGCCCAGGACCCAAAACACGTCACGCTCTCGAGCGCAACCAACCGCGCCACGACAGCAGCTGATATAAATCTATGTTCGTTCCTAATACTTCAAGTTCCAGAGAACCCTATCAGAGCGCTGCAAAAGCAAACTGCCGTGGCCGGGTCTCGAGCCCAGGACCCAAAACACGTCACGCTCTCGAGCGCAACCAACCGCGCCACGACAGCAGCTGATATAAATCTATGTTCGTTCCTAATACTTCAAGTTCCAGAGAACCCTATCAGAGCGCTGCAAAAGCAAACTGCCGTGGCCGGGTCTCGAGCCCAGGACCCAAAACACGTCACGCTCTCGAGCGCAACCAACCGCGCCACGACAGCAGCTGATATAAATCTATGTTCGTTCCTAATACTTCAAGTTCCAGAGAACCCTATCAGAGCGCTGCAAAAGCAAACTGCCGTGGCCGGGTCTCGAGCCCAGGACCCAAAACACGTCACGCTCTCGAGCGCAACCAACCGCGCCACGACAGCAGCTGATATAAATCTATGTTCGTTCCTAATACTTCAAGTTCCAGAGAACCCTATCAGAGCGCTGCAAAAGCAAACTGCCGTGGCCGGGTCTCGAGCCCAGGACCCAAAACACGTCACGCTCTCGAGCGCAACCAACCGCGCCACGACAGCAGCTGATATAAATCTATGTTCGTTCCTAATACTTCAAGTTCCAGAGAACCCTATCAGAGCGCTGCAAAAGCAAACTGCCGTGGCCGGGTCTCGAGCCCAGGACCCAAAACACGTCACGCTCTCGAGCGCAACCAACCGCGCCACGACAGCAGCTGATATAAATCTATGTTCGTTCCTAATACTTCAAGTTCCAGAGAACCCTATCAGAGCGCTGCAAAAGCAAACTGCCGTGGCCGGGTCTCGAGCCCAGGACCCAAAACACGTCACGCTCTCGAGCGCAACCAACCGCGCCACGACAGCAGCTGATATAAATCTATGTTCGTTCCTAATACTTCAAGTTCCAGAGAACCCTATCAGAGCGCTGCAAAAGCAAACTGCCGTGGCCGGGTCTCGAGCCCAGGACCCAAAACACGTCACGCTCTCGAGCGCAACCAACCGCGCCACGACAGCAGCTGATATAAATCTATGTTCGTTCCTAATACTTCAAGTTCCAGAGAACCCTATCAGAGCGCTGCAAAAGCAAACTGCCGTGGCCGGGTCTCGAGCCCAGGACCCAAAACACGTCACGCTCTCGAGCGCAACCAACCGCGCCACGACAGCAGCTGATATAAATCTATGTTCGTTCCTAATACTTCAAGTTCCAGAGAACCCTATCAGAGCGCTGCAAAAGCAAACTGCCGTGGCCGGGTCTCGAGCCCAGGACCCAAAACACGTCACGCTCTCGAGCGCAACCAACCGCGCCACGACAGCAGCTGATATAAATCTATGTTCGTTCCTAATACTTCAAGTTCCAGAGAACCCTATCAGAGCGCTGCAAAAGCAAACTGCCGTGGCCGGGTCTCGAGCCCAGGACCCAAAACACGTCACGCTCTCGAGCGCAACCAACCGCGCCACGACAGCAGCTGATATAAATCTATGTTCGTTCCTAATACTTCAAGTTCCAGAGAACCCTATCAGAGCGCTGCAAAAGCAAACTGCCGTGGCCGGGTCTCGAGCCCAGGACCCAAAACACGTCACGCTCTCGAGCGCAACCAACCGCGCCACGACAGCAGCTGATATAAATCTATGTTCGTTCCTAATACTTCAAGTTCCAGAGAACCCTATCAGAGCGCTGCAAAAGCAAACTGCCGTGGCCGGGTCTCGAGCCCAGGACCCAAAACACGTCACGCTCTCGAGCGCAACCAACCGCGCCACGACAGCAGCTGATATAAATCTATGTTCGTTCCTAATACTTCAAGTTCCAGAGAACCCTATCAGAGCGCTGCAAAAGCAAACTGCCGTGGCCGGGTCTCGAGCCCAGGACCCAAAACACGTCACGCTCTCGAGCGCAACCAACCGCGCCACGACAGCAGCTGATATAAATCTATGTTCGTTCCTAATACTTCAAGTTCCAGAGAACCCTATCAGAGCGCTGCAAAAGCAAACTGCCGTGGCCGGGTCTCGAGCCCAGGACCCAAAACACGTCACGCTCTCGAGCGCAACCAACCGCGCCACGACAGCAGCTGATATAAATCTATGTTCGTTCCTAATACTTCAAGTTCCAGAGAACCCTATCAGAGCGCTGCAAAAGCAAACTGCCGTGGCGCGGGTCTCGAGCCCAGGACCCAAAACACGTCACGCTCTCGAGCGCAACCAACCGCGCCACGACAGCAGCTGATATAAATCTATGTTCGTTCCTAATACTTCAAGTTCCAGAGAACCCTATCAGAGCGCTGCAAAAGCAAACTGCCGTGGCCGGGTCTCGAGCCCAGGACCCAAAACACGTCACGCTCTCGAGCGCAACCAACCGCGCCACGACAGCAGCTGATATAAATCTATGTTCGTTCCTAATACTTCAAGTTCCAGAGAACCCTATCAGAGCGCTGCAAAAGCAAACTGCCGTGGCCGGGTCTCGAGCCCAGGACCCAAAACACGTCACGCTCTCGAGCGCAACCAACCGCGCCACGACAGCAGCTGATATAAATCTATGTTCGTTCCTAATACTTCAAGTTCCAGAGAACCCTATCAGAGCGCTGCAAAAGCAAACTGCCGTGGCCGGGTCTCGAGCCCAGGACCCAAAACACGTCACGCTCTCGAGCGCAACCAACCGCGCCACGACAGCAGCTGATATAAATCTATGTTCGTTCCTAATACTTCAAGTTCCAGAGAACCCTATCAGAGCGCTGCAAAAGCAAACTGCCGTGGCCGGGTCTCGAGCCCAGGACCCAAAACACGTCACGCTCTCGAGCGCAACCAACCGCGCCACGACAGCAGCTGATATAAATCTATGTTCGTTCCTAATACTTCAAGTTCCAGAGAACCCTATCAGAGCGCTGCAAAAGCAAACTGCCGTGGCCGGGTCTCGAGCCCAGGACCCAAAACACGTCACGCTCTCGAGCGCAACCAACCGCGCCACGACAGCAGCTGATATAAATCTATGTTCGTTCCTAATACTTCAAGTTCCAGAGAACCCTATCAGAGCGCTGCAAAAGCAAACTGCCGTGGCCGGGTCTCGAGCCCAGGACCCAAAACACGTCACGCTCTCGAGCGCAACCAACCGCGCCACGACAGCAGCTGATATAAATCTATGTTCGTTCCTAATACTTCAAGTTCCAGAGAACCCTATCAGAGCGCTGCAAAAGCAAACTGCCGTGGCCGGGTCTCGAGCCCAGGACCCAAAACACGTCACGCTCTCGAGCGCAACCAACCGCGCCACGACAGCAGCTGATATAAATCTATGTTCGTTCCTAATACTTCAAGTTCCAGAGAACCCTATCAGAGCGCTGCAAAAGCAAACTGCCGTGGCCGGGTCTCGAGCCCAGGACCCAAAACACGTCACGCTCTCGAGCGCAACCAACCGCGCCACGACAGCAGCTGATATAAATCTATGTTCGTTCCTAATACTTCAAGTTCCAGAGAACCCTATCAGAGCGCTGCAAAAGCAAACTGCCGTGGCCGGGTCTCGAGCCCAGGACCCAAAACACGTCACGCTCTCGAGCGCAACCAACCGCGCCACGACAGCAGCTGATATAAATCTATGTTCGTTCCTAATACTTCAAGTTCCAGAGAACCCTATCAGAGCGCTGCAAAAGCAAACTGCCGTGGCCGGGTCTCGAGCCCAGGACCCAAAACACGTCACGCTCTCGAGCGCAACCAACCGCGCCACGACAGCAGCTGATATAAATCTATGTTCGTTCCTAATACTTCAAGTTCCAGAGAACCCTATCAGAGCGCTGCAAAAGCAAACTGCCGTGGCCGGGTCTCGAGCCCAGGACCCAAAACACGTCACGCTCTCGAGCGCAACCAACCGCGCCACGACAGCAGCTGATATAAATCTATGTTCGTTCCTAATACTTCAAGTTCCAGAGAACCCTATCAGAGCGCTGCAAAAGCAAACTGCCGTGGCCGGGTCTCGAGCCCAGGACCCAAAACACGTCACGCTCTCGAGCGCAACCAACCGCGCCACGACAGCAGCTGATATAAATCTATGTTCGTTCCTAATACTTCAAGTTCCAGAGAACCCTATCAGAGCGCTGCAAAAGCAAACTGCCGTGGCCGGGTCTCGAGCCCAGGACCCAAAACACGTCACGCTCTCGAGCGCAACCAACCGCGCCACGACAGCAGCTGATATAAATCTATGTTCGTTCCTAATACTTCAAGTTCCAGAGAACCCTATCAGAGCGCTGCAAAAGCAAACTGCCGTGGCCGGGTCTCGAGCCCAGGACCCAAAACACGTCACGCTCTCGAGCGCAACCAACCGCGCCACGACAGCAGCTGATATAAATCTATGTTCGTTCCTAATACTTCAAGTTCCAGAGAACCCTATCAGAGCGCTGCAAAAGCAAACTGCCGTGGCCGGGTCTCGAGCCCAGGACCCAAAACACGTCACGCTCTCGAGCGCAACCAACCGCGCCACGACAGCAGCTGATATAAATCTATGTTCGTTCCTAATACTTCAAGTTCCAGAGAACCCTATCAGAGCGCTGCAAAAGCAAACTGCCGTGGCCGGGTCTCGAGCCCAGGACCCAAAACACGTCACGCTCTCGAGCGCAACCAACCGCGCCACGACAGCAGCTGATATAAATCTATGTTCGTTCCTAATACTTCAAGTTCCAGAGAACCCTATCAGAGCGCTGCAAAAGCAAACTGCCGTGGCCGGGTCTCGAGCCCAGGACCCAAAACACGTCACGCTCTCGAGCGCAACCAACCGCGCCACGACAGCAGCTGATATAAATCTATGTTCGTTCCTAATACTTCAAGTTCCAGAGAACCCTATCAGAGCGCTGCAAAAGCAAACTGCCGTGGCCGGGTCTCGAGCCCAGGACCCAAAACACGTCACGCTCTCGAGCGCAACCAACCGCGCCACGACAGCAGCTGATATAAATCTATGTTCGTTCCTAATACTTCAAGTTCCAGAGAACCCTATCAGAGCGCTGCAAAAGCAAACTGCCGTGGCCGGGTCTCGAGCCCAGGACCCAAAACACGTCACGCTCTCGAGCGCAACCAACCGCGCCACGACAGCAGCTGATATAAATCTATGTTCGTTCCTAATACTTCAAGTTCCAGAGAACCCTATCAGAGCGCTGCAAAAGCAAACTGCCGTGGCCGGGTCTCGAGCCCAGGACCCAAAACACGTCACGCTCTCGAGCGCAACCAACCGCGCCACGACAGCAGCTGATATAAATCTATGTTCGTTCCTAATACTTCAAGTTCCAGAGAACCCTATCAGAGCGCTGCAAAAGCAAACTGCCGTGGCCGGGTCTCGAGCCCAGGACCCAAAACACGTCACGCTCTCGAGCGCAACCAACCGCGCCACGACAGCAGCTGATATAAATCTATGTTCGTTCCTAATACTTCAAGTTCCAGAGAACCCTATCAGAGCGCTGCAAAAGCAAACTGCCGTGGCCGGGTCTCGAGCCCAGGACCCAAAACACGTCACGCTCTCGAGCGCAACCAACCGCGCCACGACAGCAGCTGATATAAATCTATGTTCGTTCCTAATACTTCAAGTTCCAGAGAACCCTATCAGAGCGCTGCAAAAGCAAACTGCCGTGGCCGGGTCTCGAGCCCAGGACCCAAAACACGTCACGCTCTCGAGCGCAACCAACCGCGCCACGACAGCAGCTGATATAAATCTATGTTCGTTCCTAATACTTCAAGTTCCAGAGAACCCTATCAGAGCGCTGCAAAAGCAAACTGCCGTGGCCGGGTCTCGAGCCCAGGACCCAAAACACGTCACGCTCTCGAGCGCAACCAACCGCGCCACGACAGCAGCTGATATAAATCTATGTTCGTTCCTAATACTTCAAGTTCCAGAGAACCCTATCAGAGCGCTGCAAAAGCAAACTGCCGTGGCCGGGTCTCGAGCCCAGGACCCAAAACACGTCACGCTCTCGAGCGCAACCAACCGCGCCACGACAGCAGCTGATATAAATCTATGTTCGTTCCTAATACTTCAAGTTCCAGAGAACCCTATCAGAGCGCTGCAAAAGCAAACTGCCGTGGCCGGGTCTCGAGCCCAGGACCCAAAACACGTCACGCTCTCGAGCGCAACCAACCGCGCCACGACAGCAGCTGATATAAATCTATGTTCGTTCCTAATACTTCAAGTTCCAGAGAACCCTATCAGAGCGCTGCAAAAGCAAACTGCCGTGGCCGGGTCTCGAGCCCAGGACCCAAAACACGTCACGCTCTCGAGCGCAACCAACCGCGCCACGACAGCAGCTGATATAAATCTATGTTCGTTCCTAATACTTCAAGTTCCAGAGAACCCTATCAGAGCGCTGCAAAAGCAAACTGCCGTGGCCGGGTCTCGAGCCCAGGACCCAAAACACGTCACGCTCTCGAGCGCAACCAACCGCGCCACGACAGCAGCTGATATAAATCTATGTTCGTTCCTAATACTTCAAGTTCCAGAGAACCCTATCAGAGCGCTGCAAAAGCAAACTGCCGTGGCCGGGTCTCGAGCCCAGGACCCAAAACACGTCACGCTCTCGAGCGCAACCAACCGCGCCACGACAGCAGCTGATATAAATCTATGTTCGTTCCTAATACTTCAAGTTCCAGAGAACCCTATCAGAGCGCTGCAAAAGCAAACTGCCGTGGCCGGGTCTCGAGCCCAGGACCCAAAACACGTCACGCTCTCGAGCGCAACCAACCGCGCCACGACAGCAGCTGATATAAATCTATGTTCGTTCCTAATACTTCAAGTTCCAGAGAACCCTATCAGAGCGCTGCAAAAGCAAACTGCCGTGGCCGGGTCTCGAGCCCAGGACCCAAAACACGTCACGCTCTCGAGCGCAACCAACCGCGCCACGACAGCAGCTGATATAAATCTATGTTCGTTCCTAATACTTCAAGTTCCAGAGAACCCTATCAGAGCGCTGCAAAAGCAAACTGCCGTGGCCGGGTCTCGAGCCCAGGACCCAAAACACGTCACGCTCTCGAGCGCAACCAACCGCGCCACGACAGCAGCTGATATAAATCTATGTTCGTTCCTAATACTTCAAGTTCCAGAGAACCCTATCAGAGCGCTGCAAAAGCAAACTGCCGTGGCCGGGTCTCGAGCCCAGGACCCAAAACACGTCACGCTCTCGAGCGCAACCAACCGCGCCACGACAGCAGCTGATATAAATCTATGTTCGTTCCTAATACTTCAAGTTCCAGAGAACCCTATCAGAGCGCTGCAAAAGCAAACTGCCGTGGCCGGGTCTCGAGCCCAGGACCCAAAACACGTCACGCTCTCGAGCGCAACCAACCGCGCCACGACAGCAGCTGATATAAATCTATGTTCGTTCCTAATACTTCAAGTTCCAGAGAACCCTATCAGAGCGCTGCAAAAGCAAACTGCCGTGGCCGGGTCTCGAGCCCAGGACCCAAAACACGTCACGCTCTCGAGCGCAACCAACCGCGCCACGACAGCAGCTGATATAAATCTATGTTCGTTCCTAATACTTCAAGTTCCAGAGAACCCTATCAGAGCGCTGCAAAAGCAAACTGCCGTGGCCGGGTCTCGAGCCCAGGACCCAAAACACGTCACGCTCTCGAGCGCAACCAACCGCGCCACGACAGCAGCTGATATAAATCTATGTTCGTTCCTAATACTTCAAGTTCCAGAGAACCCTATCAGAGCGCTGCAAAAGCAAACTGCCGTGGCCGGGTCTCGAGCCCAGGACCCAAAACACGTCACGCTCTCGAGCGCAACCAACCGCGCCACGACAGCAGCTGATATAAATCTATGTTCGTTCCTAATACTTCAAGTTCCAGAGAACCCTATCAGAGCGCTGCAAAAGCAAACTGCCGTGGCCGGGTCTCGAGCCCAGGACCCAAAACACGTCACGCTCTCGAGCGCAACCAACCGCGCCACGACAGCAGCTGATATAAATCTATGTTCGTTCCTAATACTTCAAGTTCCAGAGAACCCTATCAGAGCGCTGCAAAAGCAAACTGCCGTGGCCGGGTCTCGAGCCCAGGACCCAAAACACGTCACGCTCTCGAGCGCAACCAACCGCGCCACGACAGCAGCTGATATAAATCTATGTTCGTTCCTAATACTTCAAGTTCCAGAGAACCCTATCAGAGCGCTGCAAAAGCAAACTGCCGTGGCCGGGTCTCGAGCCCAGGACCCAAAACACGTCACGCTCTCGAGCGCAACCAACCGCGCCACGACAGCAGCTGATATAAATCTATGTTCGTTCCTAATACTTCAAGTTCCAGAGAACCCTATCAGAGCGCTGCAAAAGCAAACTGCCGTGGCCGGGTCTCGAGCCCAGGACCCAAAACACGTCACGCTCTCGAGCGCAACCAACCGCGCCACGACAGCAGCTGATATAAATCTATGTTCGTTCCTAATACTTCAAGTTCCAGAGAACCCTATCAGAGCGCTGCAAAAGCAAACTGCCGTGGCCGGGTCTCGAGCCCAGGACCCAAAACACGTCACGCTCTCGAGCGCAACCAACCGCGCCACGACAGCAGCTGATATAAATCTATGTTCGTTCCTAATACTTCAAGTTCCAGAGAACCCTATCAGAGCGCTGCAAAAGCAAACTGCCGTGGCCGGGTCTCGAGCCCAGGACCCAAAACACGTCACGCTCTCGAGCGCAACCAACCGCGCCACGACAGCAGCTGATATAAATCTATGTTCGTTCCTAATACTTCAAGTTCCAGAGAACCCTATCAGAGCGCTGCAAAAGCAAACTGCCGTGGCCGGGTCTCGAGCCCAGGACCCAAAACACGTCACGCTCTCGAGCGCAACCAACCGCGCCACGACAGCAGCTGATATAAATCTATGTTCGTTCCTAATACTTCAAGTTCCAGAGAACCCTATCAGAGCGCTGCAAAAGCAAACTGCCGTGGCCGGGTCTCGAGCCCAGGACCCAAAACACGTCACGCTCTCGAGCGCAACCAACCGCGCCACGACAGCAGCTGATATAAATCTATGTTCGTTCCTAATACTTCAAGTTCCAGAGAACCCTATCAGAGCGCTGCAAAAGCAAACTGCCGTGGCCGGGTCTCGAGCCCAGGACCCAAAACACGTCACGCTCTCGAGCGCAACCAACCGCGCCACGACAGCAGCTGATATAAATCTATGTTCGTTCCTAATACTTCAAGTTCCAGAGAACCCTATCAGAGCGCTGCAAAAGCAAACTGCCGTGGCCGGGTCTCGAGCCCAGGACCCAAAACACGTCACGCTCTCGAGCGCAACCAACCGCGCCACGACAGCAGCTGATATAAATCTATGTTCGTTCCTAATACTTCAAGTTCCAGAGAACCCTATCAGAGCGCTGCAAAAGCAAACTGCCGTGGCCGGGTCTCGAGCCCAGGACCCAAAACACGTCACGCTCTCGAGCGCAACCAACCGCGCCACGACAGCAGCTGATATAAATCTATGTTCGTTCCTAATACTTCAAGTTCCAGAGAACCCTATCAGAGCGCTGCAAAAGCAAACTGCCGTGGCCGGGTCTCGAGCCCAGGACCCAAAACACGTCACGCTCTCGAGCGCAACCAACCGCGCCACGACAGCAGCTGATATAAATCTATGTTCGTTCCTAATACTTCAAGTTCCAGAGAACCCTATCAGAGCGCTGCAAAAGCAAACTGCCGTGGCCGGGTCTCGAGCCCAGGACCCAAAACACGTCACGCTCTCGAGCGCAACCAACCGCGCCACGACAGCAGCTGATATAAATCTATGTTCGTTCCTAATACTTCAAGTTCCAGAGAACCCTATCAGAGCGCTGCAAAAGCAAACTGCCGTGGCCGGGTCTCGAGCCCAGGACCCAAAACACGTCACGCTCTCGAGCGCAACCAACCGCGCCACGACAGCAGCTGATATAAATCTATGTTCGTTCCTAATACTTCAAGTTCCAGAGAACCCTATCAGAGCGCTGCAAAAGCAAACTGCCGTGGCCGGGTCTCGAGCCCAGGACCCAAAACACGTCACGCTCTCGAGCGCAACCAACCGCGCCACGACAGCAGCTGATATAAATCTATGTTCGTTCCTAATACTTCAAGTTCCAGAGAACCCTATCAGAGCGCTGCAAAAGCAAACTGCCGTGGCCGGGTCTCGAGCCCAGGACCCAAAACACGTCACGCTCTCGAGCGCAACCAACCGCGCCACGACAGCAGCTGATATAAATCTATGTTCGTTCCTAATACTTCAAGTTCCAGAGAACCCTATCAGAGCGCTGCAAAAGCAAACTGCCGTGGCCGGGTCTCGAGCCCAGGACCCAAAACACGTCACGCTCTCGAGCGCAACCAACCGCGCCACGACAGCAGCTGATATAAATCTATGTTCGTTCCTCATACTTCAAGTTCCAGAGAACCCTATCAGAGCGCTGCAAAAGCAAACTGCCGTGGCCGGGTCTCGAGCCCAGGACCCAAAACACGTCACGCTCTCGAGCGCAACCAACCGCGCCACGACAGCAGCTGATATAAATCTATGTTCGTTCCTCATACTTCAAGTTCCAGAGAACCCTATCAGAGCGCTGCAAAAGCAAACTGCCGTGGCCGGGTCTCGAGCCAGGACCCAAAACACGTCACGCTCTCGAGCGCAACCAACCGCGCCACGACAGCAGCTGATATAAATCTATGTTCGTTCCTCATACTTCAAGTTCCAGAGAACCCTATCAGAGCGCTGCAAAAGCAAACTGCCGTGGCCGGGTCTCGAGCCCAGGACCCAAAACACGTCACGCTCTCGAGCGCAACCAACCGCGCCACGACAGCAGCTGATATAAATCTATGTTCGTTCCTCATACTTCAAGTTCCAGAGAACCCTATCAGAGCGCTGCAAAAGCAAACTGCCGTGGCCGGGGTCTCGAGCCAGGACCCAAAACACGTCACGCTCTCGAGCGCAACCAACCGCGCCACGACAGCAGCTGATATAAATCTATGTTCGTTCCTCATACTTCAAGTTCCAGAGAACCCTATCAGAGCGCTGCAAAAGCAAACTGCCGTGGCCGGGTCTCGAGCCCAGGGACCCAAAACACGTCACGCTCTCGAGCGCAACCAACCGCGCCACGACAGCAGCTGATATAAATCTATGTTCGTTCCTCATACTTCAAGTTCCAGAGAACCCTATCAGAGCGCTGCAAAAGCAAACTGCCGTGGCCGGGTCTCGAGCCCAGGACCCAAAACACGTCACGCTCTCGAGCGCAACCAACCGCGCCACGACAGCAGCTGATATAAATCTATGTTCGTTCCTCATACTTCAAGTTCCAGAGAACCCTATCAGAGCGCTGCAAAAGCAAACTGCCGTGGCCGGGTCTCGAGCCCAGGACCCAAAACACGTCACGCTCTCGAGCGCAACCAACCGCGCCACGACAGCAGCTGATATAAATCTATGTTCGTTCCTCATACTTCAAGTTCCAGAGAACCCTATCAGAGCGCTGCAAAAGCAAACTGCCGTGGCCGGGTCTCGAGCCCAGGACCCAAAACACGTCACGCTCTCGAGCGCAACCAACCGCGCCACGACAGCAGCTGATATAAATCTATGTTCGTTCCTCATACTTCAAGTTCCAGAGAACCCTATCAGAGCGCTGCAAAAGCAAACTGCCGTGGCCGGGTCTCGAGCCCAGGACCCAAAACACGTCACGCTCTCGAGCGCAACCAACCGCGCCACGACAGCAGCTGATATAAATCTATGTTCGTTCCTCATACTTCAAGTTCCAGAGAACCCTATCAGAGCGCTGCAAAAGCAAACTGCCGTGGCCGGGTCTCGAGCCCAGGACCCAAAACACGTCACGCTCTCGAGCGCAACCAACCGCGCCACGACAGCAGCTGATATAAATCTATGTTCGTTCCTCATACTTCAAGTTCCAGAGAACCCTATCAGAGCGCTGCAAAAGCAAACTGCCGTGGCCGGGTCTCGAGCCCAGGACCCAAAACACGTCACGCTCTCGAGCGCAACCAACCGCGCCACGACAGCAGCTGATATAAATCTATGTTCGTTCCTCATACTTCAAGTTCCAGAGAACCCTATCAGAGCGCTGCAAAAGCAAACTGCCGTGCCGGGTCTCGAGCCCAGGACCCAAAACACGTCACGCTCTCGAGCGCAACCAACCGCGCCACGACAGCAGCTGATATAAATCTATGTTCGTTCCTCATACTTCAAGTTCCAGAGAACCCTATCAGAGCGCTGCAAAAGCAAACTGCCGTGGCCGGGTCTCGAGCCCAGGACCCAAAACACGTCACGCTCTCGAGCGCAACCAACCGCGCCACGACAGCAGCTGATATAAATCTATGTTCGTTCCTCATACTTCAAGTTCCAGAGAACCCTATCAGAGCGCTGCAAAAGCAAACTGCCGTGGCCGGGTCTCGAGCCCAGGACCCAAAACACGTCACGCTCTCGAGCGCAACCAACCGCGCCACGACAGCAGCTGATATAAATCTATGTTCGTTCCTCATACTTCAAGTTCCAGAGAACCCTATCAGAGCGCTGCAAAAGCAAACTGCCGTGGCCGGGTCTCGAGCCCAGGACCCAAAACACGTCACGCTCTCGAGCGCAACCAACCGCGCCACGACAGCAGCTGATATAAATCTATGTTCGTTCCTCATACTTCAAGTTCCAGAGAACCCTATCAGAGCGCTGCAAAAGCAAACTGCCGTGGCCGGGTCTCGAGCCAGGACCCAAAACACGTCACGCTCTCGAGCGCAACCAACCGCGCCACGACAGCAGCTGATATAAATCTATGTTCGTTCCTCATACTTCAAGTTCCAGAGAACCCTATCAGAGCGCTGCAAAAGCAAACTGCCGTGGCCGGGTCTCGAGCCCAGGACCCAAAACACGTCACGCTCTCGAGCGCAACCAACCGCGCCACGACAGCAGCTGATATAAATCTATGTTCGTTCCTCATACTTCAAGTTCCAGAGAACCCTATCAGAGCGCTGCAAAAGCAAACTGCCGTGCCGGGTCTCGAGCCAGGACCCAAAACACGTCACGCTCTCGAGCGCAACCAACCGCGCCACGACAGCAGCTGATATAAATCTATGTTCGTTCCTCATACTTCAAGTTCCAGAGAACCCTATCAGAGCGCTGCAAAAGCAAACTGCCGTGGCCGGGTCTCGAGCCAGGACCCAAAACACGTCACGCTCTCGAGCGCAACCAACCGCGCCACGACAGCAGCTGATATAAATCTATGTTCGTTCCTCATACTTCAAGTTCCAGAGAACCCTATCAGAGCGCTGCAAAAGCAAACTGCCGTGGCGGGTCTCGAGCCCAGGACCCAAAACACGTCACGCTCTCGAGCGCAACCAACCGCGCCACGACAGCAGCTGATATAAATCTATGTTCGTTCCTCATACTTCAAGTTCCAGAGAACCCTATCAGAGCGCTGCAAAAGCAAACTGCCGTGGCCGGGTCTCGAGCCCAGGACCCAAAACACGTCACGCTCTCGAGCGCAACCAACCGCGCCACGACAGCAGCTGATATAAATCTATGTTCGTTCCTCATACTTCAAGTTCCAGAGAACCCTATCAGAGCGCTGCAAAAGCAAACTGCCCGTGGCCGGGTCTCGAGCCCAGGACCCAAAACACGTCACGCTCTCGAGCGCAACCAACCGCGCCACGACAGCAGCTGATATAAATCTATGTTCGTTCCTCATACTTCAAGTTCCAGAGAACCCTATCAGAGCGCTGCAAAAGCAAACTGCCGTGGCCGGGTCTCGAGCCCAGGACCCAAAACACGTCACGCTCTCGAGCGCAACCAACCGCGCCACGACAGCAGCTGATATAAATCTATGTTCGTTCCTCATACTTCAAGTTCCAGAGAACCCTATCAGAGCGCTGCAAAAGCAAACTGCCGTGCCGGGGTCTCGAGCCCAGGACCCAAAACACGTCACGCTCTCGAGCGCAACCAACCGCGCCACGACAGCAGCTGATATAAATCTATGTTCGTTCCTCATACTTCAAGTTCCAGAGAACCCTATCAGAGCGCTGCAAAAGCAAACTGCCGTGGCCGGGTCTCGAGCCCAGGACCCAAAACACGTCACGCTCTCGAGCGCAACCAACCGCGCCACGACAGCAGCTGATATAAATCTATGTTCGTTCCTCATACTTCAAGTTCCAGAGAACCCTATCAGAGCGCTGCAAAAGCAAACTGCCGTGGCCGGGTCTCGAGCCCAGGACCCCAAAACACGTCACGCTCTCGAGCGCAACCAACCGGCGCCACGACAGCAGCTGATATAAATCTATGTTCGTTCCTCATACTTCAAGTTCCAGAGAACCCTATCAGAGCGCTGCAAAAGCAAACTGCCGTGGCCGGTCTCGAGCCCAGGACCCAAAACACGTCACGCTCTCGAGCGCAACCAACCGCGCCACGACAGCAGCTGATATAAATCTATGTTCGTTCCTCATACTTCAAGTTCCAGAGAACCCTATCAGAGCGCTGAAAAGCAAACTGCGTGGCCGGGTCTCGAGCCCAGGGACCCAAAACACGTCACGCTCTCGAGCGCAACCAACCGCGCCACGACAGCAGCTGATATAAATCTATGTTCGTTCCTCATACTTCAAGTTCCAGAGAACCCTATCAGAGCGCTGC